>NW_019396154.1:148566-246774 GCF_000591075.1 Eurytemora carolleeae
ATTTCTGGAGGTCATTAGAGGTCATTAGAGGTCATTAGAGGTCATTAAAATTCAATTTGATTTTATTTTAGGAATTTCGATCACTAATTAGGCGTGCACCCAAAAAATTGGAAGATTTGAACCAAAAATGAAGGCAGGGCCCCCCCCCCCCTACATCAAATGTGCCAACTCCACCATCCCCTTTAATTATAATGTAAACTTGTAAAGTAAACATCTTTATAAGTATCAGTAGTTTGAAAATAAACTTACTCAGCTAGTAAAATAGGTCAATGTTCACTGGTTTAGTGCACAATTGTTGTGTACTTAACCACGAGTGCACAATTGTTGTGTACTTAACCACGGGTTCCCTCGACCAATTTTTTCTACAAAACATCCAGAGCGCAGCGAGGCAAAATTAGTCTTGAGAAACCTTGGAAAAGTAAGATTCCCTTAACTGCCCTACAAAATAGTTGTGAAAAATTAGAGCCAAGTTATCAGTTTCTTTGTTATCTATATTAAAAAAACAGGGAAATATCTAAAATCTTGAATTAATCAAGGTATATGACTATAATGCACCCTCTGAGACAAAGAATGAAGAAACCGAAGGGTGTTCTCTGTATCATCTGGCTTATCAGTGGTGTAGTTTCCATCCCTGATGTTGTTATGATTCAGTAAGTTTATAAATTCATAAATTTTAATCAATTTTTTTAAAAGATAAATGTCAACGTTTTCAAGCGACCTTGCATTGCAATTTAAGATTGACAAATCCCTTTAGAATGTAAAAATAGTTCGCATTTAAGTGACTAAACTAGATTAGTATATTTACATTATCTTGTAATTATCTTTAAATCTTCAAAAATATGTCCACGTTTAAATTGATAACCGTTCTTGAGTAAATTGGCCAAAAAATAGTTAATAATTTGAAAATAATACAAAAATCAAAGCCAGTGTTAAAAAGTTTATCGCTTTATTAATAAGTAACCCTTCTTTCATGACCCTTCTTTGGATAGGGGATGTCCGATTCACACGGTATTCTTGAAACTTCTATCTGATCAAAAAAAGGAACAGATCAGCGTTTTTCTAGATTGAGAAATAGAGTAAAAATATTCAGTTTTAAAGAGATAAGCATGGAATTTTTCCGGATTCTTGATCAGTTTAATCTGTTTAGGGTACTGTTGAGAATCGGTCATATGAGTCGACAAACGGGGGTCACTTAAAGTTACGACTTATTTATCAGGACACACCGTATAGATTGCAGAATATTGATTGATTGATTTAGGTATACTGAGACGGGACCGGGTCGTTACCAGTGCCACAAACCTAATATCATGCCGGCATTTGATGTGGTAAATGGGTGTTTGTAGACGATGTGTGTAGAGATAGGCACGTTCGGCTTTTTTTCATTTTGTTCGTTCATCGTTCGTTTGTTCAGAAAATAAATTGATTTTGTTCGTTCACCAAGTTATCGTTCATTTTCCATCTATTTCGTTCGTTTTCTCACTGAACGATTGTTTTGTAAATTCGTTAGTTCAGTAAAATCATTCGATTAATAAATTCGTTTGTTCAGTAAAAGAATCATAGTTTTTCGTTCGTTCAGTAAAAAAACGAACAAAATCATTTTTTATTTCTCTGAAAGATTCAAGTCGTACATTCATTGTTCGTTTTCTTCTGAATATTGAATATTATGTAGTAAACAAATTTTTAATTTAGGACTTTTTTGTTCCTTTTCATATTAACTTTACTTTCTTTGTAAAGTAAACATAAATATAGATTTTCTTTTTAATATAGATTTTACATGTTAAACTATTTCATAAAGGTAAAATTTAATTATTCAATTCACCAATATAATTTTGGTTAGTTCGTTTGATCGATATTCGCAGTGAACACTTTTTAAATTAAAGCTTATAGGAATTTAACCTTTCTCACAAAAACTAATTTTTTATCCCTTTTTCTTTGAGACCCAAAGTTGTAGGTTAACATCATCAGGTTGCAAAGATACAGGGATTATAAAATTTGAGTTTATGACAAAGAAGTAATTTATTTGATATGCTGAAACCGCTTAGAAATAGTTTTGAGATCTCTTAAAATGGCCAATTGTAGTTTTTAATAGCTTTTACTTTGGTGGGCTTTCAAAAGTATCCTGAGGCCGAATTTAAAGAATTTGAGCTGCGGCTCAAATATGATTGGTTCCACTTAAAATTGTATTCAGTTTCAAGATTTAAGCCGACGCTCAATTGAAACCAGTATTTGGGGGATTTGAGACGCAAATTAAATTCATTAAATTCGTACACTGGGGGGATTTCCATAATTAAAACAATGCACAAAAGTTGCGGCTTAAAACATAATTTAAATGGATTCAAAAATAAAGTTCCAACCTCTGAAATTAGTGCATGCGTTTGTTTTGCAATATCATAATCTCAAACAAATATATCTCTGAAAAGTGTTAAACCTCACTTGGATTTTCATATTTATCAATCTGATCAAAATATTAAATATACTTGATTAATTAATGTTAAACATGTCTACGACTATCGAAAAGATTCTTTATCTGCATAATGCATCTCTCCATCTGGTCTCTAGAGTGTAGGAGTGGTTCCTTCAATGATTACTTTTTAGTCCAAAGAGTAATTTTTACCAGGGTATCAAACTTTGTACGGATCAATGTTGGTTCCGTAAAGGACAACGGCCTAACGGAACCTCTCATGGAGCTGTTAAGATCATTACAATCTTGGAGTAAACTTTTTTAACCGGTTGTCAGATAAAAAACGTTTATGGATCATAATTCCATATGGAATTGATCCGGGACAATCGTACGTAATTTTTTGTAAATTATTTCGTTCTAAAATTTTTATTTCAGTTAGAAAAGGTTCCACCCTCACATAGATTCCGCCTGCGTATAAAAAGTCTCATCAATAATTAAAACAGGGTCGACTTTAAAGTGTCGCAACGCTTTGATTTTTACTTTCTAATTCAATTTTGCTTTTTTGTAGCCCTTTACATTTATATTTTATCACTATAAAGCACTTGTTGTTAGCTTTGGTTTTTTAAATTGAACCAAACACAGAGTATAAGGTCGAATTTTGAGCAAGAGCATGCACACTTTGGATTAATGTGACATTTAAATTCTAGGTGATGTTGGTGTTTGTTTACATTCTGCCTGTACTGGTAATGTTGTACACCTACAGTATGATGGCGTTGACCATTTGGAGAAAACGAGAAATAGGAGAGGTATGCTACGTTTGGGAGGGCCTCATAATTCCTCAAAAATAATGAAATATTAGAAAAATTTCTTAATCCCTATATCTTTGCAACCCTATATAATTCACACTATGAATTCTATTAGATCTAATAGTATAAAATTGTGATATCAAAGGTTTACAACATCAAGATGCAAAGATTTAAGGATTAGAAAACTTGAGTTTATGGAGTAATTATTGATATGAAGAATATTTTAATGTTATTTTATTTAGTTTTTTTATGGTTTAATTTTGTTTATATCCTGCTGTAAAATGTTCCTGCCATTGAGACGATAAAACGAACATACAAAATTACCAAAAACTATTTACTTCAGCCTTTACCACTTTGTTAAAAACTATTTACTTCAGCCTTTACCACTTTGTTAAAAACTATTTACTTCAACCTTTACCACTGTGTTTACACTTTTCGATAAATGATGAATAGAATTTGACTTTTACAGAGTATTTTCTTATCTCCAGGTTCAATCCAGCCAGCTTGTTACACGGAAAAATCAAATGCTTCGGTCTAAAAAGAAAGTAAGTTTGTCTAAATCTAAAATAAGTAAAATATTTAGATGGGAATTACAGATGTTTTGGGAAGGGAAGACGGTCTTCCGAAGACCGAAAATCAAAAGTTTAATGCAAAACGTTGTCAGCCCAAAGGAGGAACGGAGTTTTTGCTTCAAACCAAAATTTTCTAATCTCTATATCTTTGCAACCTAATGACGTAAATATTTGATATTTCAAATTTGAATAATTTGATCTACAGAGTACACAAAGCATGGTTCGAACTATCAAAGTTAGCATTGTGTTGCAAATAGAATTTTGGTTTGTTGAAAAAACTCAATTCCATTGTAAAAGAAATGTTTTTTAAAAAATTAACTGAACACTTAATACGAACTCTAAATTCATAATCCTTATATCTTTGCATTGTAATGTAGAAGAATTAGAATTTGAATGTTTAACCTATGTGAGCTACTAGATCAAATTGTCAACGTTTTAAATATGAAAGGTTTACATTAAAAGCTTGTAAAGATGGGAAATGGGAAATATTTAAGGAAAGTAAGTATAGGAAGTGTTTAAGGGAAGTTTAAGGGAAGTAAGTATAAGGAGTGTTTAGAGGAAGTAAAGGAAGGGAGTTTAAAGGAAGTAAAGGAGGGGAGTTTAAGAGAAGTAAAGGAGGGAAGTTTAAGGGAAGTAAAGGAGGGGAGTTTAAGGAAAGTAAAGGATGGGGTTTAAGGGAAGTAATGGAGGGAAGTTTAAGGGAAGTAAAGGAGGGGAGTTTAAGAGAAGTAAAGGAGGGGAGTTTAAGGGAAGTAAAGGAGGGGAGTTTAAGGGAAGTAATGGAGGGGAGTTTAAGGGAAGTAAAGGAGGGGAGTTTAAGGGAAGTAAAGGAAGGGAATTTAAAGGAAGTAAAGGAGGGGAGTTTAAGGGAAGTAATGGAGGGAAGTTTAAGGGAAGTAAAGAAGGGGAGTTTAATGGAAGTGAAGGAGGGGAGTTTAAGGGAAGTAAAGAAGGGGAGTTTCAAGGAAGTAAATGAGGGGAGTTTAAGGGAAGTAATGGAGGGGAGTTATTGAGAAAATTTTAATTGGAAAAATGTTCAAGGGAACAAAATGTTTGATTAGTTTCGGTTGAATGATAATTTAAAATTCTGGGAAATAATGTAAATTGAAGAGACAGACAAAACGCATAGTTAAAAAAACAACCATCAAAGAAATTCCATTTTTGATTCTCGTCATTTTTATTTAATTTGATTTCATCAGTACCAGTGAAGGGTCGATAGGTTGATCTAAGGTTGATAATCCCAGTGAAGGGTCGATAGGTTGATCTAAGGATGATAATCCCAATGAAGGGTCGATAGGTTGATCTAAGTTTGATAAGCACAGTGAAGGGTCGATAGTTGATCTAAGGTTGATAATCCCAGTGAGGGGTCGATAGGTTGATCTAAAATTGATAATCCCAGTGAAGGGTCGATAGGTTGATCTAAGGTTGATAATCCCAGTGAAGGGTTGATAGGTTGATCTAAGGTTGATAATCCCAGTGAAGGGTCGATAAGCTGATCTAAGGTTGATAATCCCAGTGACGGGTGGATAGGTTGATCTAAGATTTATAATCCCAGTGAAGAGTCGATAAACTGAAATAAGGTTGATAATCCTAGTGAAGGGTTGATAGCTGCTCGAAAGCTGGTTGATATCCTCTCTTTCCACTACGCTTCCATAGTCGCAAATACAAAAAAATCTTTACTTCAAACCTGGGAACAAACTACAGTTTAGTAAACAAATAAAACAAAATACAAAATGTTGGTATAAATCGTTATGATATTTTAATAAACAAAACTTACTAGTTTTAGGTAGATATGGAAATAATGAGGGGTCGATAGGATCAGGAGAGTAAAACGTTTTGCGACCTCTGAAAAATAAATACTCAGTTGGTTACAAAAATTATTGTTAACAGCGATTAATCACATTTTAATTATTTCTATGTTTAAAACGTGATTTCACTTTTCACGGATTTAGCGTCTACTGACGGATGAGGTTGGGTTTGGTTTCAGCACTGGGAGGGTAGTTTTGCTTTCAAGACGACATCTACTGGAGAAAGGTTTCAAGATAGGATTTATGGTCTACAAGTGTACTGTTTTGCATCTGAAATCTGAAATCTTTAAATTACGTTTACAGTCCTTTTCGTCAAGAAGTATAATTAAAACCTGGATCTATTTTTTTAAATACTTTAGATGGTGAAAATGTTGATAGTAGTGGTGAGTCTGTATACTGTTTAGATGGTGAAAATGTTGATAGTAGTTGTGAGTCTGTATACTGTTTGCTATTTTCCGATAAATATTCTGTGGGTAAGTATGTTTATACTGTAAAGGGCGGATAAACGTCATAAATGCTTTATTGAAGATTACGTAATTTACGTGTTTATTCTTCAGCCTTCAGTGTTACTTGTATTTTTAAATGTTCGATAAAAACCTGAAAGTTTAATTGTTATTTTATAATTGTAAAAAAAACTTTACTTCTGAAACAACTGGTGAAATATTTCAAAAGACAATTACGACTTTACGCTCTTAATTAAAAAGGGTACACCGTAAAAATGTCTCATTTGTATACATATGAATCCTAAAGTTTTTCTCTACAATACTTCACATTCAGCTCAACTACCATGCCAAGTCGGACTCTCCCTTTAAATAGTTTTATCTAAAGAGAATAGAATATATATTAGAGAGGAATTTACTAGAAAAAAGTGTAAAACGGCCATTTTGTTGTACTGTTTCCATACTGCATATGTACTTCACATATTTATACTATATAACCTTTTGGGCCCTGGAATATCATTTTATAGAAAATCTAAAATTAATGTTAAAGGAAAACCAAATTATGAAATAGGCTGGCTTCATAATTGACCAATGATCATTTCACTTTACAAACGCTGATTTTCCGTTATAACTATAAATCAAATGATGTTTTTTATTCACTATAAATATATATATATTATAAAGTTTATTTAACAGCTCAAAAAATTCGAAATTGAAATGAATAGTCTAGGGAACATGCTGTATTAATTTACTCATACTGCATAACATTTGTGAACATGATTTGTACACTTTGAACTCCCTTTCAGGCTGAAAGGGACTGAAAAAATTCATATCGAGAGATTCTCTGAATTCCTCTCTAATATATATTCTATTCTCTATGGTTATATCTGTAGCTTAAACATCAACTTTTTAAATGAGAGGGGTTCGTTACCCCGGACTAACAAGAGTGAACAGCATTTGGTTTCTTCTATTTGAAATCAAACGTGTTTTGGTTAATAATTCGACAATCCAAAACTTACTGATTTTTTTATACCATATACTTTTTCATTCCAAATTTATATGTCTTCAAAAAAGTGTTTAGGAAAAAAGGCTATAAAAAATATGTTTAACGGGTCAAATTGAGTTAAGAAGTCACAGCTTTCTGGAATATTGACGAAACCGTTAAATCCACGTGACGTCTACACTTAACACTCATGTACAATTGCTGTGCTTCATAAATACTATGTATATTTAGCTTGTACTGTCCCAGCTAAATCTGAGCCAGGCCCAGTTTGCGTACATCTTTACTTTGTTCCACTGCTTCGCCCTGTTCCACACCATATTCAACCCAATCATTTACTTCTGGATGAATAGGAAGGTTGGTATATTATTTATGCTGTATGAGTGTGCACAGTATGATACACATTTATTATTGTTTCTAGATCAGACAGCGGTATCTCTTTATATTAGTGTTTCTAGATTAGACTACAGTTTCTCTTTATATTATTGTTTCCAGATCAGACAACGGTTTCTCTTTATATCATTTTTTCTAGATCAGACAACGATTTCTCTTTATATTATTGTTTCTAGATAAGACATCATTTTCTCTTTATAATATTGTTTCTAGATCAGACAACGGTTTCTCTCTATATTAGTGTTTCTAGATTAGACAACGGTTTATCTTTATATTATTGTTTTTGATCAGACAACGGTTTCTCTCTATAATATTGTTTCTAGATTAGACAACGGTTTCTCTTTATATTATTGTTTCTAGATTAGACAACGGTTTCTCTTTATAATATTGTTTCTAGATCAGACAAAGGTTTCTCTTTATATTATTGTTTCTAGATTAGACAACGGTTTCTCTTTATATCATTGTTTCTATATTAGACAACGGTTTCTCTTTATATTATTGTTTCTAGATCAGACAACGGTTTCTCTTTATATTATTGTTTCTAAATTAGACAACGGTTTCTCTTTATATTATTGTTTCTAGATTAGACAACGGTTTCTCTTTATATTATTGTTTCTAGATTAGACAACGGTTTCTCTTTATAATATTGTTTCTAGATCAGACAACGGTTTCTCTCTATCGTAACGTCGATCCCTGTCATTCGAAGATGCTTTGTCAAAATGAACTGGAGCTTCCCTTCAAATAATAGGAGAAGGTTGAAATATTTTATTTTTATTTTTAGTTTAGAATTATCTTGAATGAAATAATATTTGCAGATTAGAATATTTTTGAAAATGTATTTTGTCAAATATGGTCTGAAATATGTGTAATGAATAATTTTTCTATTTTGTAAACCATGTTTCACATTTCTTGAGATAAAGAGTTTCATTAAATCCAATTATAATAGCAAATTCTTCAAAGATTAATGTTTATATTATATTATATATTATTTAATATTATATGTTCGTCCAATTCTTCAAATTCTGTGTAAAAGTGAAATATATGTCTATGATTATTGTAATGATTAATGGGTCCTCTCAAGTACAATCCAGATGTAAATCCTAGGGATTTTGAGATCAATCATTTGCTCCCATGGGTAGGGCCTGCGCAAATATTTCACTCTACGTACTCTATTTCTTATAAATACCTTTTATAGCTCTTTCTCTAGATATCTCTCAGGAGTATAAATGAATAGGTTTTATCAGCTACATAGCTTTATTTGTTAAGTACATCTGTATACGTTTACTCTTGTTTAATCAGTTCCTTTGATATTCTGAAAGGCAATCATTCAGCTACTCTTCAATGTCTCATTCAGCTACTCTTCAATGTCTCATTCAGCTACTCTTCAATGTCTCATCCAGCTACTCTTCAATGTCTCATTCAGCTACTCTTCAATGTCTCATCCAGCTACTCTTCATTGTCTCATCCAGCTACTCTTCAATGTCTCATTCAGCTACTCTTCAATGTAACCGTAGCTGCTACTGTATTTGTTCCAGAGTCTCCGCTAATTTATCTGCTCCTACAATCTGAGATGTTTCCAATGCATTCCTAGCTGCTTCCTTTGCTGGACTGGCAACTGGTCTGTAAAGAACTGCAAGGAGCATCGTCTCTTGCATCAAAATCTCTTGTTCATCAACTGCTTCTACAATAGATCTGCGAAGAGCTGACTGAAAAGAGCAGCGTCTCCTGTCTCAAGATTATCTTGCTTCTCAACTGCTTCTACAATAGATCTGTAAAGAGCTGACTGAAAAGAGCAGCGTCTCCTGTCTCAAGATTATCTTGCTTCTCAACTGCTTCTACAACAGATCTGTGAAGAGCTGTCTGTAAAGAGCAGCGTCTCCTGTCTCAAGATTGTCATTCTCTTTAGCTGCTTCTACAACAGCTCAGAATAGCTGTCTCAAAAGAGCAGCGTTTCCTGTCTCAATATCCTCTGGTTCTGCTGCTGGTTCCACAACAGGTCTGTGAAGAACTGCTCCCCAATCAGCGGTTTCTCTGTTCTCAGGATCCTCTGGAGAGTATAAAGCAGCCTCTGATGTACTGGCTGGGTAATCTAGTTCTCCTCTTTAGGAAAACTCTAGCTGCTCCAAATCTCCAGCTGCTCTGTTCATAGAGCCGGCTGGAGAATATATCTTAGTCTGTAGTTGGACTGGCTGGTCTGTAGTTGGACTTGTTTGCCCTGGATATCCTAGTTATCCTGAATGTCCTATAAGTCCTAGTTCTCATGTGTGTCCTGGATATCATAGTTCTCCTATGTGTCCTGGAAGTCCTAGTTCCTATTTTTCCTGGATATCTATAGTTCTCCTATGTGTCCTGGAAGTCCTAGTTCTCTTATGTGTCCTGCAGCTATATCTACAACGGATTTGTGATTTGCTGTCTGTAAAGAGCAGTGTCTCCAATGTCAGGTTTAGCTTCTCTTCTTGGAGTCCTAGGTCTGACTGAATCTTCTAGCTGCTCCAGATATGTAAAGAGCTGTCTGTCAAGAGCAGCGTCTCCAATATCAAGATGGGGCATCATCTGGCATACTGGGTATTTTAGTTTTCCGCTGTATCCATGTGGGTAGTTAAGACGGGCTGGTATTAGAGCAATTGGCTGCTCCAGATATGTGAAGAGCTGTCTGTCGAAAGCAGCGTCTCCAATATCAGAATGGGGCAGCATCTGTTTGTTCAGTTATTTTAAAATAACCAACAACATTTTGAAATTTCGAATATTTTGTTCAAATTCCGAATAGAATGTAAACTGTAAAGGAAATTGATTTTTTTTCGAACAACATTTCAAAATGCTTTCGATAGTTCGTTATTCCGAACATAATTTAAGTAGTTTCTTCCAAAACGTTATCACATTTTTTATTTTTTATAATCTAATTCAAATTGTAAAAACCAGTCTTGCCTCGTCTTTATAGGCTTAAGTTAAAATTTTAAACTACACAGCTTGAACTAATCAGCCCGGGATCGAATTTAATGAATTTTAGCCACGTCGCTGAACTACCTACTACCCGTTTAAAGCAATTTAGTCTTTGCCACAAACTCAAATTTTCTAATACATTTATATATGAATCCTGTGTCCGAATCTAATGACTTTAAGCTGCATCGCAAATTCCCAAAAACCCGGTTTCAAACGAGCGCCGGCTTAAATCTTGAAAAATAGATACAATTTTAAGCGGAACCTTAACCATATTTGAGCCGCGGCTCAAATTCTTTAAATTCGGCCTCTGATGGTTTACACATTAAATATTTCCTACTTAGATCATTTTATCTAATAGAATTAATGTATCTAAGGTTTACAACATTGGATTAAAAAGAAAATCAGAGTTCGTGGTAAAGACGCATGTTCCTTTTAAATCACAATTTAAAGTTAAACATTAAGAAAGGATTTAAATCAGTGATTCAAATTTGAACCGGTGGTAGGCAGTTAAAAATTCATAAAAATTTGGTTGAACTAATTTGCACCTTTTAAAAAGGATTTCTTTGAAAGGAAATGCACACCTTGTCAGAAACTAGAGTGTGTGGCGTGAAACGAACTCATATTTGCTGATGAATCTATTGCAACCTAATCGTTTAAACATGCCTTTGATTGTTCAAACTTGTACTATTGAAATAACAAAATTCCTAGTATGAAATATTAACGGTCCAAGACATCAGTAAAAAATGTATAGGGATCCAACTTGTACGACGTTTTGCAAAATAAATATTAAATGTTCTTCTAGAGTTCTCAGCCATGTAATTTGTTTTTCAAAGCTTTCTATATCCATCCCGGTTGTCTTCGCCTAAAGGACTTTATTCTTTAAACATTTTATTTTTATGTAATCTACCTTTTCCCGGAGGTTGTTTAGATCCGTTGTCACAGCACTGGAATGTGTTGAATACGAATCCGAGAAAGAGGACACTTGGGAAGATCTAAACATAAAAATGCAGGCCTAAAACTTTCCAAATACAAAGCAGACACATTTGATATGATCCAAAATGTATTAGAGGAGAATATTATGGCCAGGGCAACAGTCTATAACATATAAGTATGTTAAAGGAAATGTCTGAGCAGGAAAAATCAACAAAAACCCCACAAACAGTCCACAAAATTTAACGTTACTCAGATCAAGTACGTGAGGCTTCTTAGTAAATGACTTTTGATGAGTTTGGCATCTGAAATGGTGCTGCATACAAAGTTGTAAAGCAAAATTTAAAAAATTACAAAGATTTGGACAACATTTGCTCAAAAAAGGTCCTGCAAAAAGATATTAATTGGTTTGATGAAACGTAGATTACAACTTTAAAAACCCTCAAGAACCCTTTCTACAATATAGGCTAACCCTCCTTTGACTTTATAAGATTACCTCAAGAACATGCATGAATGGATTAAGTTGAGTCTATAGATAAAATAATTAGGCTCTGACAAGCTAATTGCGCCCAACATATTATCTGATCGACATTAGCTGGTCAGAAAATTGAGCCGGCTGAAATACACTGAACTTTAAAAATAAAACATGGCTGAGACGTCTAGAAGTACCTTAATAATTATTTTTGCAAAACCTATTGAACATACCTCGTAATCTTTATAAGATCTGTATTTGTCACTAAAGAGACTAAAGGATGAAAACAATATGTTCATGTTTTACTTTTAAAGAAAAAACTAAAGGGAGTGACCGGCAATGTATAGTAGTTGAACTGAGAGTAGTATTGTGGAGAAATTTGTTAGGAATGATTTGAGACCTATGAGACGTTTTTACTGTTCAGCAAGAGCTCAAATTCAATCATTCCTCAAAAATGAACAATCTATGAGGTATTTAAAGATTGAATATAGGAACTATAACGAGGTCATAAAGTTGTACCAGTAATGTCTCATACATCCTTCTTCTGTCTTGTTTGCAGTGGAGTGCAAGAATGTAATGCAAGGAAAGTTAATAGCGGTCGCGTATACTCTGCATACATATTAAACCAGTTCTCTTTGGGCGGAATTTGTAAACAAGAATAGATGCATCAGTGTTCGTTTAGTATCCGAGGAGGTTAAAAGCATTAAAATTTGATGATTTTGATAACTGACATAATAGTTTCCTATGACTAGAATATTTCATTGATCACTTCTGAAATAACTTTCCTTGCATTGCATCCTTGGTAGAGTGCAGGTTTTTTTTTAAACATGTAAAAGTAAGACAGAAACTTACTGATAATGAATATTTTTGTTTCTGTCTCCAGACTTATTCTGTTCACGTTTAAAGTTCACGTTTTTATCATAATCTTTGAGTGAACGATAAGCAGTTAGTATCTCGCATTATTTTGAATGAATAAAAGTTAAAAGTTAAAATAATGAAAATATTAAAAATAAGAATATTATGTCAGTGTGTTTGCCAATACAAGGTGTTCATGAGTAAACTGGGTTAGCAAACAAACCTATACTTGTATTCAGTATTCTTTTTAACAGAAATTAAACTTGAAAAAAAAGATACTTTTATTTCTGAAATGCAGGGAGTATGCATGATGAATGAAACATTTTTTTAAATTTGATATTATGGAGTTTGTATTTCAGAAGTTTTTATTTTCAGGAGTTTGTCTCGTCAGGAGTTTGTCTCGTCAGGAGATTGTCTTTTAGGAGTTTGTCTTTCAGGAGTTTGTCATGGCGCCCGTGAAAGTAGGTTTCGTTATATATATCTTTACCAAAACATTGGATAAGAATAAAAATAGCACGTTCGATTCATTGATGAATATTGGACCCTAAAGCATTATATTTTATTTTGATTTTCTCGACCTTTTCCTTTAATATTTTCTTTTTTCATTGAAGATTGTTTTGTTTCAGTTTCAATTCATTTCATTATATCTCTCTTCACAGAAACATCGGATCCGGATAGGAATAAAATTAGCGCAATCGATTGATAGATTAAGTATGGTAACCTATAGCATTTTCATTTTTCAAATCAATTAAATTCTGTTTAACAATATCATATGTTTAGCTCATGGCTATGATTCAGATGATCGAAAATCCTGTATTTATATATATTTATATATTTTTAAGCTTTGGGAATTTCAAAAACAAATTTATATTGGAAGAAATAAAAAAAAGACTTTTCCTAAAATATATTTAGGTTTAAGATTAATCGAAATCAAAATGAACTGAGTTTACGCCACAGACTCTAATTTCTAAGCCATTGCAAACCAATTTCATAAACCTTCGATAATTCAAAACCTTAGGTGGTTTTAGTCCAAATGATCTAATTTTGGGAGCTATATATTTATATCACCAGGTTGCAAAGATATAGGAACTTGAAAACACCCTCAGTTTGTAAGAATTAGAAAATTAAAGTTTGAGGCGAGTGCGTTGTCCATTTTATTTGCTTTATCCTAAACTCACTTTTAGTTTTCTAAAAACACTCCCTTTAAATTTAAATATTATTCAAAAAATAAACTCGGTGAATACTGTTTAGAATCTATAAAAACTGCAAAATTGAAACATAGAACATTTATTTAGAACTCATCAATTTTATCAAAAAAAAAATTTAAAAGTAGTACCCGGCTTCGGGTTAAAATATGATAAAGAAAAAAAATCCCGAAACTGAAATAAATACTCTTTTAGCTTTTTTGATATAATAGTTTGAAGCTAATGATTGCTGTTCGTCAAATCTTTTCGTGCGCAATTAAATACACATGCCATTATCAACATATGCAATGATTTATAAATTATAAGATTGTCTTTGTAAGTACGACCCTTCATTAATTTAGTAGAATGTCCCTGCAAAAGATTTGTCTGATCAAATATGAATTAGATATCTATATTTTAATGTTTTTGTAATGGATTAGTCTAATATGTAAATGGCGAATTAAAAAGCAATAAACATTCCTTTATAAAAAGCTGGTTTTTTGGTATGCAACAATTTTCATTTAATCCTGCCCCTTTTAAACATAATAATAGATAATAAAAACAATTTGTTATTTTTTAAAAAGGAATGTCATTTACTCTCAGACAAAGTAGAATCCATGGAAATTTAAACCCCTGAAGGATTCTATGATAAACCCGAGGGGCGTAGGTAAATGATACATTTGTCAAGCCAGAAAAACTACGTTAGATTCCACACTAGCGATAAGTTAAGGTTTCAAGGGCATAGTTGTGAATCCAGCATGATTTTCTTTAATGAAAGGTCACTTGAAATTACAAAACAGTCCCTTTAAGTAAAATCTATTTTTTTTTTGTTTTAGCAAAGTTGCAGTACGGAAATGACTCTTCTGACATCAACACGAAGGCTTGATAGCGTAGCACAATGTCATTCCCTAGGTAAATATATTCAAATAAATTGATATTATCTTAATGTTTATTTTGCTTGTTTGTTTGAATGTCTGTTTGTGTCCAAAAAGCGTAAAAAAGCTGAATTAATTATACCCCAGAAACGCAACAGACCGGCAGATCAGATAAACAAAATTTTGCAAAAGAAAATGCGCGATTCTTTCCAATTTAAGTAATCCATGATAAAAGAAAAATCCTCTACATTTTGAGTTTTACAATTACAAAAAAAAGCGAATTGAAAAGTAAATTGTTGCTAGAAGAAGGAAGCGATGCGCACTTGAAAGCCTAGTAATTATAGAAATTAATATATCATCATTCATCGTGGTTTTAACCTTGCATAAAACTATGGAATAAAAAGACGCCTGTTTTACAAGTATAAATGTCGTCTTTCAATTCCACAGTTTTATGTTTCTCACTGTATCATTTTCTGATTATTAATCATAATAAACCCCGGTTTTCTGTTAAGTGAGTAAGATAATTCCGGAAGCAGAAAGTAAGGTTGATAATATTGAAGTAACAGAAGATCTTCATACTCCTGGACTTGAAGGCAGAGCAAACAATAATATTATGTCATCAGATGTATAATCTGATCCTAGATACCAGGAACCTGGAACCAGGAAACGGAAACCTTGAAAGAGAAACAAGACATCAAGAACCTGGAAATTTGATATAGGAACAAGGACCCTGGAATCTAGAATCTAGAATAAGGAATCTGGAATACCTTGAATCTGGAACCAGAATTTGAAACCTTGTACTTAGAATCTAATACCTAAAATCTGGAACCTAGAACCTGAATCTGGAACCTAGAACCCTGAATCTGGAATCTAGAATCAAAATATCAAAGATCTAGGAAATCAGGTTGCAAAGATATTAAAATTAGATAACAGTGAAGGAAACCATGTAACACTAAAACCCAGATTGTTCAGTCAATTCAAACCAATTTTTCCTAAATTGTGATATTTAAACTGTACTTTATATATTAGCAACAAAATACCAGGTTTTTAGATATTTAAATGGTGAAGAAATAAGAATCTCTGATTAGGAACTGGAAAACAAGAAACCTATGATTTAATATTGTAAAAAATATCATCATTTTTCACTTTTTTTACCACAAGACATAACTTAGATATAATAAAAGACAATTTTTTTTAAATCGTATAATTATATTTCAATATTTTATATCTTATGAATAATTATTTACATCATATTTACATAAACATCTTAATATACTTATGAAATATAATTATATTTATTATTATTTACAAAATTATGTGGTATACACCACAAAGTTGTAACTATAAAGGGATAAGAAAATTTCAGTTTGTGGGAAAAATTATTTCTTTTGTGTAAAAATGTTTTAACATCAAAATTGTATTCTCAGTTGTCGTCTGTATCTAGTTTTAGATTTATGTTTTTTTAAAGATAAAGCATAAGTAATTCAGTTATAAATATACTCATATGTTTACTGATTATAATGTGTTAACAGAAAAGGTAATTTTTATTGTTATAATAAATAAATCTTATAGTTTACAAATGTTTTAACAAATCAAAAAAGATTTATATAAGCATAGTTATTCCATATGTATCATATTTGAACTGAGAATGCATGTATTGTAGAGAAAACTTTAGGATTCATTTGATACCAAAGCAACTGATGAAATATTACAAACGACTTTACGCTCTTATTCAAAAATTGTACACCGTAAAAATTGAATACAAAGTGTCAGAACACCTTATTTTCAAAATACCTAAATTTCCTTGAAAGATAAAAAATATCCTTAAATTTTAATTTTAATTGCGAAACGTCATTAAAATTTAAAAAAGATCATTTTTAAATATCTAGCTGTTTTTTTTCTAAAATGAAATTTATTACCTTTTTCAAATCTTGATAATGTTTGCTTTAAGCCCGGATCAGTTTATGATCATGAAAATGCATGAAACTAGTCTAAAATTATTGTATTACAGAACAAGGTCAAAAAACCTAAAATATAAAAGCATTAGATCCTTGACATACAATATTTATATACCTTCCTTTAAATATCTCATCTGTAAAATTCCTGCATAAAATGTTTGCATTAGATATAAGACAGAATTTGTTCAGGTATACATTTAACAGTTTTTACAATTATAAAAGTTACAAGGAGTTTTTACAATTATAAAAGTTACAAGGAGTTTTTACAATTATAAAAGTTACAAGGAGTTTTTTAACATTTCTTACATTTTCCAGGTCTTCTTGATTTTCCCATCAGTTAAACTCCTCCTGGTAGATACGCCTGTAGCTGTAGTTGTAGAAATACTCCTGTGCTACTCCTGTAGCTTTAGTTGTAGAAATACTCCTGTGCTACTCCTGATTATCAAACAATATAATAGACTATAGAATAGGACTGGTACTAGAATAGAATAGTTGTAAACTCCTATATTCTAGTCCCTACACCTTTGCAACCTTATAATGTAAACTATTGATTTATTCGATTGATTTTAATTATGTTGAATAAATAAAAGCGTTAGAAAATTAAAGTTTAAAAAGGGAGTAAACATAATATAATTAATGATTGTTAATGATTAAAACTTACCGAATATAAAACACCAATTAGATACAGGGTGTCCCAGTAAACTTGATAATTCAGTGACGAATTCGAGATCGTCTTCGTTAATAATTAGCATTGTAATACCTGATTCTAAACGCAGTAATGTTATTATTTCTGCTAAAGATTATTTTAAGAAAACGGTAAATGGCTGTATAGATGTGTCTATGATGTCTCTGCAAGACGAACAGTGAAGACGGACAAGTTACTCTGTCTGTTTGAAGTAAATGCCCTATTCTTGCATATTGGAAAATCCGTGAACAACCTCTTGAAATAAATCAAATTTATTTTCTGGTCTGTAAAGTTGAAAAGGTCTATTATATTGTTTGATAAATTGTCTGATATTCCCTGATAAATACATTAGGTTCTAAAGTTTACAAGTATTATGTCGTTGATCGAGCAATATATTAAACCTTCATCAGTACACTGTAATCCCCAGAACAGTAAACAGTAAACAATAAACAAAAAATAAAGGTACCCTTGGCTCAACATCAAATAAACTTCGACGCAATTTTTAGCAAACTATCACATATTCGCTGGCGGTTCGTATGCGGAATTGCTCGTTTTAACACTGAATTGCTCATTTTAGCACGGAAATAAATTTAGCGCAAATAATTACTTCTTATTTTTTTTGGCATTTGATTTGTGCAAAATTCGTAAAATAATAAATTCCTAATTGGTAACCGTTTGTTTACATTGTGCGCGCAATTTTTACAATGATGTTTGGCTTGCGCACAAATATTTCACTAATTGCAGATCTTTTACGTAAATTTTAGTTTTTGTTTGCGCATTAAATTTTTTGCAAAAGGCATTTTTATCCGCAGTAACCCCTCAAGTCACGCACATGTCTGCTTGGAAGCCCAGGAACTATTCGGGGTTCGTGAAAGGGTGCCATGACAAACTCCTGAAAGACAAACTCCTGAAAGACAAACTCCTGAAAGACAAACTCCTGAAAGACAAACTCCTGACAAGACAAACTCCTGACAAGACAAACTCCTGAAAGACAAACTCCTGACAAGACAAACTCCTGACAAGACAAACTCCTGAAAGACAAACTCCTGAAATTATGAAATTTTTCTCTGAATGAAATATGATAAAATTCATAAACTTTAACGGATGATGACAACCCTCAATCAGTTGTCTAATTTATTGTCAACTATACTTGTAACCAAATTATAATTTATAAGCCCGTATGCGCGCAACTTTGTATTTACATGCCGCGTTCTATTCAGCTTTTACAGAACCAATGCAAAATTTTCAATACACTAAGAAAGTGTTATGTTGGAAATAGAAAGTTAAAACAAAAATTTTAATTATGACATTTACAATGAAACTATTAGATACTGCAGTTTAATTTTATATTCGAAATTTATTTTTTAACAAACATCAAATAGTGTCTAGACAAAGGTATCAAAATCAAACCTTTGCGCGGAAATTCTGAACGATAATCGGCGTTTTTCTCCGGCCATGGATTTCTTTGAAATAAAAAGACCAATATCATTCAATACCTAATAAGATATATAAGTGAACGGTCCCTTTAAGTTGTCTGATATATAAATCACGTTCATTCAGAAGTTTTGATAGTGATCATTATTTATAATACACTTTTCAAAATGTTAATTCTTAATCGATTGAAATGAGTTGACAATAAATTATTTTAGAAAATAATTTGACTGTTTTCATAAGAAATGGATGTACTGGATAAAAACCAGGAGGTGCCAAACAAAACACCTTTCTCCCTGGTCAAATACAACAATCCTTTTAGGTATACAATTAAAGGAATCCATAGGCGTAATTTCAAGTGACCTTTAATTTGTAGATGTGTTCGAGTCAAAACGGTACCTTTGATAACGTTACCATATCAGTAATGTAAAAGATAACGTCGTTTTTCCAACTTAGAAAGTTTTTAACTCTGACAATTCTTACACTGTTTTCCTGCAGCAGAATTGTGCAAGTCAGTAAAAAAGATAAGGAACATGCATATATCTAATTCATTCTTTATCAGAAAAAATTTGTTTGTGGTACCATTGTGAATCGGACATAGCTCTCCGTAAAGAGTCACTTGAAATATCCCATTAATAATTACTATTTATCAAATAAAATGTTTACTCTCTGTTTACACACTGTTTAGTCACTGATTAGTCACTGACTACTCTCTGTTTAATCACTATTTAATCTCCGTTTACTCTCTTTTTACTCACTGTTTACTCTCTGTTTTAATTCTCTGATTACTCTCTGTTTACGCTATGTTTACTCTCTGTTTTCTCTCTGTTTACTCTCTGCTTACGCTCTGCATACTTTCTGTTTACTCTCTGCTTATTCTTTGTTTACTCTCTGTTTACTCTCTGTTTACTCTTTATTTACTCTCTGTTTACTCTATTTATAATCTCTGTTTACTCTCTGTTTACTCATCTCTGTTTCAGATCTTCTTTAAGTTCAGATCATGGCTCGAATCTAACTGCTGATGACCTCATTATTAATGAGATTTTTCCAGCCAAGGTTGATTTTAAGAATAAGATGTTTTTCTTCTTTATATACCTAGAATTATGTGAAACTGCAAGGTTACCCACAAAGAATTAGTCCGAACGTTTTTTTCTTTGTCTTACAGGATTGGAACCATGCTACTGCTTAAAGGAATTGGAACCATGCTACTGCTTAAAGGAATTGGGACTTTGTTGCAAAGCAAATGTTCTATCTGCATATCTTTTCAACCTGACAGTGAACACCTGAGAAATTTCAAAGTTAAACTATTTGATCTGACAGAATTCAAAGTTTGAAATATCTATGGTCTACGACACTGCTGGTTGAAAAGATATATAGGTGATTCAGGTAAATCAGAGTTTGTGCCAAAGATACAAATCATTTAGTATCTTATTTTGAAATTGAAGACAGAAAACAAAACTCAGATCGTTAAATTTAAACAGTCTCTACTCGCCATTAAAATTTCGTCTTTAATAGGTTGGGGCGCAAGTCGCAACGCATTGCAAGTAAAGAGAGCAGGCACCCTTTAACTTTGATTTTCAAGAAAAGATTAAAAAAATAAAAAATTAATATCTAAAAGTTCAAAATATGGGAAACCATTTTCCTCTTCCCTCCTCCAGCTTATCATGGTTTTAACAGAAAAATGAAGAAAAATTCCCAGTATTAAATTCCAAGGGTGGGATTAAAAAAAATTCCCCTCCCCCCCCCCCCCGGAAATTATCGTAAGCCGCCCAGCAGTCTGTATTCGAAATAATAAAATTTACATTATGGAGTACGTATTCACCCCTTAATGACAATTAGGTCGTTATCTATATATATAATTAGTTGTAATCTCTGTTTGCTGTTTGGGTGTTCGTTTGTTTGTCCGATCATAATCTCTTGACCAATTTGCCTCAAATTTTAACTGGGGGCCTCGGGAGAACCACGGGAATGTTTAGTTTGGTTTTGAGATTCTAAGTTGAGTGGGTTGACTTTTAAAGCGAAAAGTTATTTTCCCTGTAAAATTCGTCTCAGTGCGGGTAAACGGCGGGAATAACAATGAGTACCCTGTGCAACACTGGGTTTCCAAGCTAGTAAGGTATAAATTTGTAAAGGAATTAAGTTTTTGCCACAAACTCAAATTTTCTAATTCCTTTATCATTGCAACCTACTGTAAATTTTTTTTTTATTTCAAACTTAGATTATTTGATCTAACAGAATTCATAGTTTGGGCTGCGAATAATTAGAGATTTAAAAATCAATTACATTTAAAGTTTTTTAGATGTTGCACATATAGAGGTTATCAAAGACAAGTTTTCAAATAGAAGAAATTCTCTTTTAAAGTATATATTATTTAGATTTGGAAAGAAGACGGCGGAATTATTTGGGAACAACACGTTTGCTTACAAGAGGCTGACAGGTTAGTTCAGACAGATAGAGGTTAGTTCAGACAGACAGAGGTTAGTTCAGACAGATATAGGTTAGTTCAGACAGATAGAGGCTAGTTCAGACAGATAAGGTTAGTTCAGACAGATTGAGGTTAGTTCAGACAGATAGAGGTTAGTTAAGCCAGATAGAGGTTCGTTCAGAAAGATAGAGTTTAGTTCATACAGATAGAGGTTAGTTCAGACAGATAGAGGTTAGCTCAGACAGATAGAGATTAGTTAATATAGATTGAGGTTAGTTCAGACAGATTGAGGTTAGTTCAGACAGATAGAGGTTAGTTCAGACAGATAGAGTTTAGTTCATACAGATAGAGGTTAGTTCAGACAGATAGAGGTTAGTTCAGACAGATATAGATTAGTTCAGACAGATAGAGGTTAGCTCAGACAGATAGAGATTAGTTAATATAGATTGAGGTTATTTCAGACAGATAGAGGTTAGTTCAGACAGATAGAGGTTAGTTCAGACAGATATAGATTAGTTCAGACAGATAGAGGAGAGTTCAAAAATATAGAGCTTAGTTCAGACAGATAGAGTTTAGTTCACACAGATAGAAGTTTAATCACACAGTTTGAGGTGAGTTCATACAGATGAAGGTTAGTTCACACAGATAGAGGTTAGTTCACACAGTTTGAGGCGAGTTGAGAAGATGAAGGTTAGTTCAGACAAATGGAGGTTAGTTCAGACAGATAGTAGTTAGTTCAGATAGATGGAGGTTAGTTCAAACAAATGATGGTTAGTTCAGACAGATAGAGGCTAGTTCAGACAGATAGAAGTTAGTTCAGAAAGATAGAGGTGAGTTCACACAGATAGAAGTTAGTTCACACAGATAGAAGTTAGTTCACACAGATAGAGGTTAGTTCACACAGTTTGAGGCGAGTTGAGAAGATGAAGGTTAGTTCAGACAAATGGAGGTTAGTTCAGACAGATAGTAGTTAGTTCAGATAGATGGAGGTTAGTTCAAACAAATGATGGTTAGTTCAGACAGATAGAGGCTAGTTCAGACAGATAGAAGTTAGTTCAGAAAGATAGAGGTGAGTTCACACAGATAGAAGTTAGTTCACACAGATAGAGGTTAGTTCACACAGAAAGTGGTTAGTTCACAGAGATAGAGGTTAGTTCATACAAATAGAGGTGAGTTCACACAGATAGAAGTAAGTTCTGACAGATAATGGTTAGTTAGGTAAGATAGAGGTCAGTTTAAAAAAGATTATTTCAGACAGATAGATATTTTTCCTTTTTCGTTTAAAACGTTTAAAAGAATAAAAATGAAAAAAGCTAACAAATATGTGTAACAGGTAAAATTGTGATTGAAAGCCAACCAGTCACGGTAAACTGGAGGTCCTGGTTGTGTCCATACTTTAGAACCCATTTTCACCAATTAAACGTAGATTTTTACTTTTTTGTAAGACTATGTTTTCAAATATTTCTGTTTATAAGGTATTTTACGCTAGTTTTGACAGACTTTGAAGGAGAGATCAAAATATACTAGGAAAGTTATAAAACAGGGAGAATGTATACTTGGATGTAGTTTTACGTGCAGTTCTCTGGGATAAGAACCGAACCACGTGTTATAGATTTGTTAAGAAAGACAGATATGATGTAGGTGTAGACAGAGGAAGGTTGTAGATAAGAAAGTTATAGATTTGTTAAGGAAGACAGATATGAGGTTAGTGTAGACAGATGTAGGTTGTAGATAAGAAAGTTATAGATTTGTTAAGAAAAACAGATATGAGGTTAATGTAGACAGATGGAGGTTGTGGATAAAAAAGTTTTAGATTTGTTATGAAAGACAGATATGATGTAGGTATAGACAGATGGAGGTGATAGATAAGAAAGTTATAGATTTGTTAAGAAATACAGATATGAGGTTAGTGTAAACAGATGGAGATTATAGATAAGAAAGTTATAGATTTGTTATGGAAGACAGATATGAGGTTTGTGTAGACAGATGGAAGGTTAGTGTAGACAGATGAAGGTTGTAGATAAGAAAATTATAGATTTGTTAAGAAAGACAGATATGAGGTTAGTGTAGACAGATGGAGGTTGTAGATAAGAAACTTATAAAGGAATTGAGTCTTTGCCACAAACTCTGATTTTCTATTCATTATATCTTTGGAACCAAATGTTGTAGACCTTATATATTTCAAACTATGAATTCTGTTAAATCAAATAATCTGAGTTTGAAATATCAAAGGTTTACAACATCGGGTTCTACAGATATTGAGGTTTAAATATTTGATTTTGTTCCAAAGACTCAATTCCTTTGTTAAGAAATACAGATATGAGGTTTGTGTAGACAGATGGAGGTTGTAGATGAGAAAATTATAGATTTGTTAAGAAAGACAGATATGAGGTTAGTGGAGACAGATGGAGGTTGTAGATAAGAAAGTTATTGATTTGTTATGAAAGACAGATATGATGTAGGTATAGACAGATGGAGGTGATAGATAAGAAAGTTATAGATTTGTTAAGAAATACTGATATGAGGTTAGTGTAAACAGATAGAGGTGATAGATAAGAAAATTATAGATTTGTTAAGAAAGACAGATGTGAGGTTAGTTCAAATTCAAATGTATTTAAAAACAATGTGAGATCCGAGTTTGTAAGGAGTAAATTCCTAATCACACAATTTTCTCATGAATTTTTTTACTGATTAAGTTTAAAAATGTAAAAATTAGAACTATGTTCATGGGTAAAAAAAGGTTAAATGTTCCAGAATTGATGTTATCAGAACCGGAGCCCAGCTGGATCGTAAACTTAGGAACTAGCTTAAACTCAAAACAATTCAAACTAAGTTAGGGTGCTTCGTGCCGAACTTTCTAGTAATATAGTTTTAACTATCATTTGTAGCTTTTCCGTGTATCTTACTTAATTTCCCGTGTCATTATGTAATGTCCTCTTAGAAAGGAATTGAGTTTTTGCCACAAACTCTGATTTTCTCATTCCTATAACTTTACAATCTAATGTCGTATAACTTTGATATTTCAAACTATGAATCATATTAGACCACATAATCTAAGTTTGAAATATCCAAGGTTAACACCATCAGGCTGCAAAGATAAAGGAATGATAAAAATTGAGTTTGTGGCAAAAACTCAGTTCCTTTGGGCACCCGCAGTTAAACTGTTTTTACGTTAATTGGATGCAAACAGAGAACTTTTCAAATTTTATCTACTCTTAAACGTTTTTGAAAAAGGAGGTTACTTTTAGGGTTAACTTGGTAACAATACAGTTTTGATCATAAAAGTTTAATTGCGATAACAAAAAATACCTATTTCTTGTAATTTATATTACAGAATGACAAAATTTTAACATAAATAGAATTGATTTTTTTTGAATTTGTGATTATTTGGAACTTTTTATGACTTTTACTATGCCCTAGAAAATGAAATATGTTAGATTTTCTTTGGTATATTTTTGCTTTTGTTTATAAATGTCTAAGTAGTGAGCAGTCTGCTAGAGAGGAGGGTATATGTCAGGTAAAAATAGTAATTTTTTTATTTTTTAAATATCGCTAAATTTCAGCAGAAATTAAATAAAATAAAAAATTTTGTCTTATCTAAAATAGCTAAAGGAACGTGGCACACATCATTTCTTTTTTATTATTAATATCGCTAAAGGAATTGAGTCTTAGCAACAAACTCAAATTTTCTAACCCCCTATATCTTTGCAAAAGATTTCATAGTTTGAAATCTCAAAAGTCTCCGTTCTTGGTTTGTAAAGATATAGAGAATAGAAAATTTGAACTTGTGGCAAAGACAACTCCTTTCAACAGGAATACAATAATAAAAATATATTGTTCTGATTGAAAATAGTTCAAAGAAGAAAATAGAATAAAAAGCGTGATATAATATGTATTTATAATATGTTGCATGAGAATATTCCGGAATCCAACTTTAACTTTTAAATCTTTATTTCCACGAGCAATTACATTTTGTCGTGCCGTGAGTCGATGAGGATTAAAAAGAGTTCTGATCACCTTTAATGATGATTGATTCCCCGCAAACTGTAATCTAAAGTTTGGAAATTAACCTGTATCGTGTCCAAGGGGAGTTGCCGTGTAATCAATAGGAAACCTAATATTTAATAATAAAGGGACTGTTTTCTTATTGAATCTTTTCGCAAACTGTTCATTAAAGTCTTCAATTCCATATACTTTCTATAATGTTTCTTTGAGTTTCATGGTTATTCCCTTTGAATTTTTTTAAAGACCTTTTAAAAAAATTGTAATTATATATTATTTTATTGTCGTATATTGCCACTCAATATTTTAGGAGATTATTTTTCAAATCTACATTAACTGCATAGAGTAAATGTCAAAATGTTTGATTAAGGTGCGCAAGGAATTGTATGCTCAATGTTTTGAGCAGATTATCTTGAAAAACCGTATTAACTGTATAGAGTAAATTTCGAAATGTTTGATAAGGCGCGGAGGGAATTGTAAGCTCAATGTTTTGAGGAGATTATCTCGAAAACCTGCATTAACTGTATAGAGTCAAAATGGTTGATTAAGGTGCGGAGAGAATTGTATGCTCAATGTTTTGAGGAGATTATCTCTAAAACCTGCATTAACTGTATAGAGTAATGTAAATGGTTTATTAAGGTGCGGAGGGAATTGTATGCTCAATGTTTTGAGGAGATTATCCGGCAAACCTGCATTAACTGCATAGAGCGAGGTCTCCTTCTGTTAAGGTACTTTCAACAAGATATGGGCAACGATTTCGTGATTTTTTTCAAAATGAACGAAATTTTTCGTTAACGATGGTGTCGTTCATAAAAATTAACGAACGAAGAACGAACGTTCAGGGAAAATACAAAATCATAGTTTTTTAAACGCCCGAAAAAAAATAACGATTTAGAGATAGCTTAAATTTTTTAATTAGACAGTTCGTAAACAAACAATCTTTCTTAATCGTTTGTTCTAAAAACAAAACTAGAAAACTATCGTTTTTTGAAACGACAAATGAAGTCTCTGAACGAACTTAAAAGAACAAAAATTTTATCTCTGAACGATATTTCAGACAAACTTGAAAAAAAAAATCAATTTTTTTGAGCAAACAAAATAGATGACAGATGAACGACAAGTTTGACAACGAAAGAATTCAATTTTTTTAATGACTGAAAAAAAAAACGAACGAAATTGGTCGTTAACAAACGATGAACGAACAAAATAAAAAAGCGAAAGCGCTCCCTTCTATTTTTAACAAAGGTGATCATTTTCAATTTACCAAAACTAATTAAAATAATTAAACTCATTATATCTCATTGGAGGCATTCATTAATAAGACAATGTTTTTTTTAATTCATATCGTAACATAGATAATATAGAATGACAATTGACAAATAGTGTAAATATTATAATGTATAGGGATGATAAACGGAGGAAATATGGAAAAGGAATATGTTATGAAAATATTATTCATGAAAAATATTTAAGTAATTATCAAGGGTACGGGAAAAAAAAGTATTTAAGTAGTTATCAAGGGTACGGGATGAAAAATATTTAAGTTATTATCAAGGGTACGGGAAAAAAAATATTTAAGTAGTTATCAAGGGTACGAAAATATTTAAGTTGTTATCAAGGTTACGGGATTAAAAATATTTAAGTTGTTATCAAGGGTACGGGAAGAAAAATATTTAAGTTGTTATCAAGGGTACGGGAAGAAAAATATTTAAGTTGTTATCAAGGTTACGGGATTAAAAATATTTAAGTTGTTATAAAGGGTACGGGAAGAAAAATATTTAAGTTGATATCAAGGGTACGGGAGGAAAAATATTTAAGTTGAAGGGTACGGGATGAAAAATATTTAAGTTATTATCAAGGGTACGGAATGAAAAATATTTAAGTTGTTATCAAGGGTATGAGATGAAAAATGTTTAAGTTATAATCAAGGGTACGGGATGAAAAATATTTAAGTTATTATCAAGGGGTACGGGATGAAAAATATTTAAATTTTTATAAATGGTCCGGGATGAAAAATATTTAAAGTTATTATCAAGGGTAAGCGAATAAAACTATATAAGTTATTATCAAGGGGTACGGGATGAAAAATATTAAAATTATTATAAAGGGCCCGGGATGAAAAATATTTTGGTTATTTTTAAGAGTGCGGGACGAAATGAGAATGACGATTCATGCAGCTGAGACACTTTACACTTCAAGTATAGCGTTTGGGATTAGACAGGTCATATATGTAGTTACAGAGATCCCTGATTTGATTTATAAATATTTTCTAATCTCTATATTTTTGCAACCGAATTTAATAAAATTAAATGTGATCGACTTTTCTTATATATCTTAAATTTTTTTATAGCCATTTGAGATCAAATTGAAAAATATCAAGTTTCTAATTTATTTTTGTAAGAATTGCAATAAAAAAATTAAGTCTGAAAATTCTGGAATTCAGAAACGGTGGTAGGCGATTATACCAATACAATGAAGAAGACTTTCGGTATGGTTTCAATTTTGATTTATGTTAAATTTTTAAACAACGTGGATGCACACAAAAAAATGAAAACAAAGAAAGGCTATCAAGAAAAAAACTTCTCTTAAATTACTTGCAAACTTGTAATCTGAAGAAAGCTTGTTTTTAATATAAACTTAAATAAAAAACTCGTCTGCATTATTGACATGAATCGCCTACCACCTTAGATACAGTGAGAAACAGAAAACAGTCTTGTCGCTGAGTATTTTGTAATTTTGCAACTTTTAGATTATTCTGATCATATTTAGAGATATGAGAAGTTGCAACAATAAAAATTATTCTAAGCATATTTAGAGGTATAAAAAGTTGCAACAATAAAATTATTCTAAACATATTTAGAGGTATAAGAAGTTGCAACATTAAAAGTTATTCTAAACATATTTAGAGGCATAGAAGTTGCAACAATATAAATTATAAAATCAATAATGACATTCATTTTAAATCTGATGAACAAAGACGACATAAACTTCACAGTTTACTAGTTCTCACAGTATTTTTGATTCTTGAAATGTTGTGTTGTAAAGATTAAAAATATATATTTGTAACAGAATTTTCTGTATATTGTAAATTACGCAATATCATTTTTACATACTGAATATATATCTAAATATATAAAGTTGTAATCTCTGTTTGTCTGTTTGTTTGTTTGTCCGATCTCAGGAACCCGTGGACGGATTTGTCTTAAATTTTTATTGGTGTACTCTGGAGGCCAACAGGAATGTTCATAGCTCGGTTTTGAGATTCTAAGATAAGTGGGTTGACTTTAATAGTGAAAATTTAGTTTCCCGGTAAAATCGTTCAAGTGCGGGTAAACGGCGGGAGTAAATTTTAGTAACCTTGGCAGTGCTGGGTTCCCAAGCTTGTATATCTATATTTATAAAGTTGTAATCTCTGTTTGTCTGTCTTTCTGTCTGTCAGGTTGTCCGATCAAAACTCAGGAACCTCTCGACCATTTTGACTCAAATTTTGTTTGCAGAACTCGAAGAGCCAAGAGAATGTTCTCAGTTTGGTTTTTATATTCTAAAATCGTAATTTACGACCAAACGCGGATAATCGGTGGGACTAGCTTTGACTCCCTTAGGCAATGCCGGGTTCCAAAGCTAGTTTTATAATAAAAGAATATATAATGTTATCAAATATAATATTGATTTGTAATCTTTTGATTTGATAAAGGCGGTTCGAGCTGAGGAAGGGAAGGCGGACAGAGAAGCCAGAGTAAAGCAGCTCGAGGAAGTAAGAATTAATAAATATAATCATATTTTTAATTCAATATCAATGTAAAAAGAATATGATTTATGATAATATAAAATATGATTTAACCTTTGAAATAAAGTACGTTTGGTTTATAATTAACTCTAATCAAATCAAATCTGTTTTACACATACATGTTATTTTTCAAAATTAAATATAAAATATTGTTATATATCATATAAAGTACTGAGTATAGCGGCTAAAAAATAACTGTACAGTCAATACAGAAGCTAAGACTAGAAGTAGAGAAGCAAACCTTTAAATGTACAGGAAGTACAGCAGCTAAGACTAGAAGTAGAGGAGCTAAGCCTATAAATGTACAGGAAGTACAGCAGCTAAGACTATAAATGTACAGGAAGTACAACAGCTAAGACTATAAATGTACAGGAAGTACAACAGCTAAGACTATAAGTGGCATCTCTCATCTCTACTTATTCAAAGCATAATCGTTAGTATCTGTTTTACTTCGAGTATTATTCATTTGTACTATTATTCGATTCACGTAGGCTTGTTCTTAATTATGTTTCAGTAGAGGAAGTACAGCAGCTAAGAAAATAGAAGTAGAAGAGCTAAGTAAAAAACGGTACCTGAAGTACAGGAGCTAAGAATAGAAGCAGAAGAACTAAGTATATAAATGTACAGGAAGTACACCAGCTAAGAATAGAAGTAGAATAACTAAGTATATAAATGTACAGGAAGTACAGCAGCTAAGAATAGAAGTAGAGGAACTAATTATATAACTGTCCAGAAATTACAGCAGCAAAGAACATAAGTAGAGGAACTAAGAATATAACTGTCCAGAAAGTACAGCAGCTAAGAATATAAGTAGAGGAACTAAGAATATAACTGTCCAGAAAGTACAGCAGCTAAGAATATAAGTAGAGGAACTAAGAATGTAACTGTCAAGAAAGTACAGCAGCTAAGAATATAAGTAGAGGAACTAAGAATATAACTGTCAAGAAAGTACAGCAGCTAAGAATATAAGTAGAGGAACTAAGAATGTAACTGTCAAGAAAGTACAGCAGCTAAGACTAGAAGATGAAGAACTAAGTTTGTATATGACTATACAGGAAGTTCAACAGCTAAGACTAGAAGTAGAAGAACTAAGTATATAACTGAACAGGTAGTACAGCAGCTAAGAATAGAAGTAGCGTAACTAAGTATATAAATGTGCAGGAAGTATAGCAGCTAAGAACAGAAGTAGAGGAACTAAGTATATACCTGTACAGGAAGTACAGCAGCTAAGAAAAGAAGTAGAGGAACTAAGTATAGAGAAAACACTACTGGCTCTCCAAGAAACAGAAAGACAAGACCTGGTAAAACTGAAACACGAAGAAGAGGTAGAATTTTTTCTAGTTTTTAAAGTATTATTTTAAACTATTTTGTGTTTAGGTGACATTTATGCGTCGAACCAAGCAACAGTTACAAGCACAACTGGACGGAATAAAAAACATGAAAGATACAAGTTAAATGTTAAAACTAAAACATTGTTTCAAAAATCACATATTTGAGTCGGAAGCTTCTTTGCTTCATGTTAAATGTTGATGATAACAGTCTTTCGTTGAGTTAATATAATAATAGGAGTTTTTTATAAATTAATTTTTATAAGAAAAATATTTTGTCATTGACTACTTTGAATGCAAAACTGGGCTCCAAAAACCCTAATCGAACTTTTTTGGGACACTATGTAAGCTAAATATCACGAAAGATTTAAGCTAAAATCATGAAATGTTTAAGCTAAAATCATGAAAGATTTAAGCTAAAATCATGAAAGATATTGCTAAATATCATGAAAAATTTAAGCTAAAATCATGAAAGGTTTAAGCTAAAATTATGAAAGATTTAAGCTAAAATCATGAAAGACAAAGCTCTAAAATCTAAAATGAACATGCTGATTGCTGAAAACATCCAAAAACTAGTTAATATTGGGAAAATAAACTGTAAAAAATGGGATTTTCGAATTTAAAAGTATCTTGAAAAATGTAGTGCATTTAGGAATGTTAACGTTTTCATGTTTTTGAAAAACGATCGTTTCGTTATGAAACGACGACGAAAAATCGAAAACGAAACGAACAGTTTTAAAAACGATAGTTTTTTCACAAATGTCGTTTTTTAAAAATTGTCGTTTTTAAAACGATCGTTTTTCAAAGCGATCGTTTTTATCGTGTCGTTTCGTTAACGATCGTTAACGACGACCCTTCGTTAACGATCGTCATAGGAGGTTTCAGGGGGGTGGCAGTTCATTTCCCCCCCTGAGTGAAATTAGGGGGGTGTACCCCCCTGGATTTTTACAAATCATTTCACATTTAAAGTATAGTTTTTATTCATTCTTCTATATAAATGATAAAGTTTACTTGATAGTGACAAAATTATGAAAATAAATTATAAAAAGGAGAAAAAAGAGATGAGACTAAATTTCAAATATAGTCTTAGCAAATTGCAAATAATTTGTTCTTCTGTGAAGATTTAGATCTTCAATTTTAATTTATTTTAAAACTTCTTTAAATAATTGATTTTCTTTTTTTAAGCTTTTTTATTTTACTCGTAATGTCGATATTTTTGTTAAATGAATGAATATAGAAGAATACACTTTATTTCGATCTTATATATTTTATATGTATAATGAAAGTACAAACGAAAAAAGATGTAGATTTTATTCCTATTTTGATCGGAAAAATAAAAAATTTTATTTCTCATCTTATCCAAGTGAGCTAGAGTTTAGTAAGATAGTGATCAAAGTAAATGAAGGTAAAACGTATCCAGAATAAAAAAGCATATTTTCATATTCGAAAACAATATTATTAAAATGAAAAAAAAGTTTTTTTGTGTAATCTTCAGGTCGTCTTTACATTCTCATCCTTTTTGGGTAACCCTGTAGACATTTATTACTTTACAGTCACAGAGACGCTTGTCGTTAAAGCTGGATAAATTGAATTGATTTAATTTACAAGGAAACTAACTTCTGCAAGCGTTGCATTCAAATAGCAATTCATTGTTCTGTAAGCAATATCATTAAAACTAAAAACACTCTTCACGGAATTTGAATTTTCATTCATTTAATTGTTGAAGACGGAAGAATAATACTATGAAAGAAGAAAAAAGCCAAAAAATGCTGGAATTTTTACATTTTTAAAAGAAAAGAACGAGTTTCTCAAATTTAATCAAATTTCAGTGTCATATCTGTAATTTATGAGACCATTTAATGCAGAGACTCAGATATACACAAGCTGTACGCGCAATTTCAAGGAACCAAACCCTTCTCTGTTTTATAATGTGATTTATAACGTCGTTTTTCTTGCTTTAAAGTGATTCATTCTGAAAATTTCTAAATTTTTTCCTGCAGTAGAAATGCGCGAGTCTTTTTAGAAGCGAAACCACAAATCAAAAACTAAATTTTTTAAAGTTTTAAACATGGATTTCTCATTCTTATGATTGTTCAGACAAAGCTTGTACGGGTGAACACTATAGTTTTAGTAGAAGTAAATATTTCCATTTACTGTTAGCGCAGATTAAAGGATTCATAACTCTTATTGGATAATGAGATAGATAGAAAAATAGATGTTACCGCCATACTATTTCTATTGGTTCAGAAAAGACAACAAAGATATGACTGAACCCTGATTGGACTCAATATACAAGAGTGAGTGTGAATCGGGAATTGCAATCTTTGCACGGAGGGTCACTTTCTTTTTCAAAATTGCCCCCTAGACAAGATTGCTTTTATTACATTATGTAACATTTTTACTCGCATCATAGATATTAGCCAAAACAATTCGTTCAACCCCGTTAGTAAAATAGTTTTTTGATTTTCGTTTCGAAACCCCGTTTTGGTTAATATCTTTGATCAGAGAAAACTAGTTTTGGGTAATATCTTTGATCAGAGAAAAATAGTTTTGGTTAATATCTTTGATCAGAGAAAACTAGTTTTGGTTAATATCTTTGATCAGAGAAAAATAGTTTTGGGTAATATCTTTGATCAGAGAAAAATAGTTTTGGTTAATATCTTTGATCATAGAAATATAGTTTTGGTCAATATCTTTGATCATAGAAATATAGTTTTGGTTAATAACTTTGATCAGAGAAATATAGTTTTGGTCAGTATCTTTGATCAGAGAAATATAGTTTTGGTCAATATCTTTGATGAGAGAAATATAGATTTGGTTAATATCTTGGATCAGAGAAATATAGTTTTGGTTAATATCTTTGATCAGAGAAATATAGATTTGGTTAATAACTTTGATCAGAGAAATATAGATTTGGTTAATATCTTTGATCAGAGAAAAATAGTTTTGGTTAATATCTTTGATCAGAGAAAACTAGTTTTGGTTAATAACTTTGATGAGAGAAATATAGATTTGGTTAATATCTTTGATCAGAGAAAAATAGTTTTGGTCAATAACTTTGATCAGAGTAAAATAGATTTGGTTAATATCTTTGATCAGAGAAATCAGGGGGGGGGAGTGGAAGGTGCTGTGCTGCATGCACACGTACAATTCTTAATTTATCATTTATCAAATCATAAATTTCATTATCTGAGATTTGATGAAAAGAGCGAAGTTTTAGATAATTTGTTGATAAAAAGTTAAATCTGAAATGAACGTTCTTGCAATTAACCACTCACCAACTGAGCTTTCACGATGTCGGGTCTACTCGTTTCTAGGTAATACATTGACGCTTATTATTTGTTAAGTTAAAATAATATTTTGTGATATTCGAGCTGTATCGAAAGAAATTTCATTTATCGGATGCACACGGGCAGCCGTAGTACATTTGAATTTCCGAGCCGGGCTAACGTTTCCGTTCCCAGTTTGTACTGTATGTAAAACTTTATTTAATGCCAAACTTTTAAATAGAAGAAAAAACCTAAATTTTGTATTTTAAAAGTTATAAGAGTTTACCTTACTTAAATAAAACTACTGGGCCCATAAATTTGAATGGCAACACATGGTTGATCCGAGAAGACATGGTTCAACCACTTCCCTTCCGCTTAAACTGGTGCACAAGACAAGTGATTGAATTACGCCTGCGCAGTTCAGCTACTTCACGCTTTTCATGAAATCTGCAGTCCATTGTTAATCCATTTACAAAACGTCGCATAAAGACATAAAACATAAAACTTCACATGTTGATCTGATCTAGTTTGTTGGACATTTCTGAAATGTAGCTTGACATAAGCTCCAAACTCAAACTTTCTCATCGCTATAAATGTGCAACCTGATACTATAGATAATATTTCCAACCTAGATTATTTGATCTAACAGAATTTATAGTTTGAAATATATAAGGTCTGTAACGATATTGTGTTCTAAAGATACAAGAAATAGAAAATCTAAGTTTATATCAACGACACAATATTTAACATTTAGAAGAGCTGTGAGCCTTTGATTGAACGGAATTAATAAAACTCAAATGAGTTAAACTTATTTAATCCTCTCCCAGAAACCCAATTACCCGATTTCTCAAACCAACGAGAGGTTAATTTCCTCGTGAGAAGAGAGCTTATACACACATTTGAATTAATCAAAACCCATTTTAAAGTTTCCGACTTAGGAATCTTTTCTATTTCAGATTGGTTCTCCTAGTCTGGTATATATCAACTGTTAGTGCCTCCGACTCTACATGTAAGCTCGACACTAATAAATAATCATTTTTTTCCCTGGAGAAAATATTATTTCTGCTTTATTCAAAAATTGTAAATATTTTTATAAAGTTTCAAATTCTTATCATTTTTGAGTTTGGAGCAAGTTTGGAAAAGTTAACAACTTTTTATTTTAAAAAAAATTCGTCAAGACTATTATATAAGAATGTAATTCTATTATTTGTAGAGAAAAATAATTATTTAGAAATTAGTTTAGAATAACTTTTGCTAATGTTGCGATAAATTTAAAAATTACTTTTTGTTATAATGTTTTCAAGGTGGTTCCTGTGTGTCTATGGTGGATATATTTGCCAGCACCTATATCTCACCATTAACTGCAGAGGAGTTTAAGGGGGTAGGAATACTAGAACTAGTTTATATTAAAGGAGTTTAAGGGGATAGGAATACTAGAACTAGTTTATATTAAAGGAGTTTAAGGGGGTAGGAATACTAGAACTAGTTTATAATAAAGGAGTTTAAGGGGATAGGAATACTAGAACTAGTTTATAATAAAGGAGTTTAAGGGGGTAGGAATACTAGAACTAGTTTATAATAAAGGAGTTTAAGGGGATAGGAATACTAGAACTAGTTTATAATAAAGGAGTTTAAGGGGGTAGGAATACTAGAACTAGTTTATAATAAAGGAGTTTAAGGGGATAGGAATACTAGAACTAGTTTATAATAAAGGAGTTTAAGGGGGTAGGAATACTAGAACTAGTTTATATTAAAGGAGTTTAAGGGGGTAGGAATACTAGAACTAGTTTATAATAAAGGAGTTTAAGGGGGTAGGAATACTAGAACTAGTTCATATTAAAGGAGTTTAAGGGGGTGGGAATACTAGAACTAGTTCTTATTAAAGGAGTTTAAGGGGGTAGGAATACTAGAAAGAACTAAGGTATTTTCCCAAGTGACAATGCTTCCCAATTAAATTGTGCAATTTCCCAAGGGGGAACTTTCATGTTCTAGCTGCAGTGCTCGGCCCCCTAGCTCATCCTAAACGCAGTGCTCGGCACCCCACTGAAGCCGGCGATTTCTCAGGAGGCTGCTTGGGCTTTTGCATCTTGGGAATTTGTTATACTTAGAAATTTCGCTCTTCAGAAAATGCCTTTTGGGAAAATATCTAACACCATGAGAGTTACCACAGAAATGTGGGCCCAATAAATTCAGTCGTTTTGACGTTTATTGGATACAAACAAACAAACCAAATGTTTCTAAAGATTTTTATATTTGTATTAGGTCTGGAGTACAGCTTGTCATACGTTGAAGGGGGATCAGATGGAACATTGTATGAATATAAACAATAAATACAGCAAGGATCTATACGATGTAAGTTCTTCCAAATTATTTTAATAAAACAATAGAGAAAAATGCTGCTTACTCGAAAAAAATCTTTTTATTCAAAGACTACTGTCCAGAATCTATTCCGTCGTTGTTTTTAAATGAATGTTCAACTGGTTTCTTCCTTTCATGAAAAACTTAATTTAAAACAAAAGCCCGAGTTAAACCCTGAGATCGATGTACTTAGAGATATTTCAATGGTTGAATTTGGGAATGTCAACACTTCAACCGGACAAAACTGTTCACTTATGATCTTAACATTATCGATCATGTGTATTGAGTTTTTATTGAACATCGTTAAGCTTCGTTTTATCGAAAAATATTATGTAAAATCTCTGATTTTAAGGCAAAAATTGTAATTATGTTGGTGAATGTACACCCAGTTTTTCAATCGCATCCATTGATTCTGAATAAATACTATCTATTTAATTTCTTTTTTAATGGGCAAAAAGCAGTTGCCGGGATTTTTACTTTTTTTATTACGTTAGGTGTGAAAATGCTCAAAAATCTCAATCTGGAAAAACTAAAAGTTACAGCAAAAACTTTTTTGCATACATGATTATTTATACCCATTACAAAAAATATAGAGTTTTATTTAATTTTACTTATCTTATTTAATTAAAGGTCACTAGTAACTTTAACGCTCTATAACAGAAAAAATTAGTTGTAATACATTCCCTCAAAATTGAATTTCGAAATTTAGTGTATTTGTTTTACATAGATTTGGTAAATAAATTGAAACTAGAGCATAATGCATTAATGGGGAATATTTCTATTTTATTATAAATAGATACATTTACTATTGACAATCCAGCCCCGTATATATAAATTCTATTGATAGAAGAATCCATAGAAATATATGACTGGTTAATGGCTATTCCATTATATGCCGCATGCTCTATATTTAGAGACTTACGCGCCACCATTTTGAATTATTCATATTTCCCTTGTTTACAAATACAATATGTAAAATCCAGGAGAACCCCTATTCATAGACACGTGCCATTTGTGGATTAAATGGTGTAGTAATTATTTACAATTACTTTACAGGATAAATAGGACAAACCCGTGGTTAAGGAAAATTTGTAATTTTCAAAAAGAAGCTGATTTTCACATTCTTTTGATAATTAAGAATTTGACTCATAACTTTTCCTTTTTCTTCTATTCTCCTCCAACATCTAAAAGAAGGCGTCAACATAAAATGTAACAAAATGCTTATATGGCTCGTTATTGTATTAATCAAATCTATCTGTACTATAATCTATTATGCAGTGTATAGGCGAGTATGTCAATTAAATTAAGATGATTAAAGAGAAGCTTTTTAAATTGCCAGTTTCTCTTTGTTTCCATGTTTGTGTTATCCATGCTCTTAAAAAGCTTGATATAAATCCAAATTGAAATCGATTGTCGTCTTCATAACATTGATATAATCGCCTACCACCATTTTGTTTGAATAAAATGTGTGAACTAAAAACTGAAATATAATATAATATATTTTATCTATCTGTAATATATCTTTAGCACCTAACGAGTGATGAAGGAGCAGCAAAGATCTGTGCAGTGTTTGATCAATGCAAAAACGGAGACAAAATTCAACTAGATTATACTTTCAGCTGTAAGTACCATTTTTAAAAAAAAAAACTGATATCGTTCATTTTTCTCTTGCTTTTAGGTTCAGACTGTAAAAGTCAGGCAAAAACTTATCAACAAAATTTGAAAAAATTTACTGATTCTGCTCTGAAAAAGGTATTTTTTTCTTTTTAGGCCTTAGTTGCATATTGATACAAAGTAATGGAGTGGAATAAAAAAAAATTAGGACAAACAATTAGAAATGGATGAAGAATAAGGAGTAGAAATGTATAAACTTTTAATGATCTAATTCTGATGGGGATAAATCTTTTTAATTGACATCATGTTGTAAAAATATTTATTTATTAAATAGATTACTCTCAGATCATTAATGTTTAATTGCAAAATATGGGTCATTTAAACATCCTTATTAGAAAAAATAATGCAATGATAACGTGTGTATTAATCGCATAGTGGACGAAAATTACTTAGGGTAAAGCAAAAAAGGCGCTGAACTTAATTGTTTTGAAAATAAATCATAGTTTTGTATCGAAGAATTAAAGTTATGGATTGAAACAAATTAATCAAACTAAGTTTTAAATTAAAGAAAATAATTTCTACTGGGTTTTTAGGTCGCTTCGCGCCCTTCTCTGTCCTTACTGTTGTTTCCGTTTCTTCTCAACATTTTCGTACATTATCATACAATACATATTAAAGAATTCGAATATTTTATGTTTTAAAGGTGGATTTTTTAATTTATATTAAAAATTCATTTTCCAATGAAACTCTTAATTTTGACCAACTCACAAAATGTTTCGCTTGATATTTTTGTTGTTTATTGGTTTTAAACAAAATAAAAATTTGAATGAATATTGTTTATGAATTGTTTATAGAAAATGAACACGGTGATCTGCAGTGGTCTTGCTAGTGGTAAGATGGAGAACTGTAAAGATCTAGTTGATCAATTCGTTCCTCTTCTAACATTTGTAAGACATTATTAAACTTTATTTATCAACTATTAAAACTGATAAACTTTATTTGAAATATGATAAGTTTATGACATCATGTCGTAAACTTCCAAGGAAATAATAACTGTTCACACTTTATATTATTGTTGGGAAGTTTGTAAAAAAAAAACTGTTTAAATGGCCAAATATTGTTAATAAGTCAATTATAAAAAAATTTCTTTGTTTTTATATAAGTTTTGTTATTGTAATTGTTAGCAAAAATTAGAATATTTTTGATGAAAATAAAACGTTAACAAGCATTCAAGCTAGGTGTATTTTAAGGTTGCTAAAAATATGGATTTGAGTTTTTTGTTCTGTACTGCAGTTAATACCTGCCCTGCTACCTCCACCCTTCAATCACAAGTAAAAAAAAAATATTTTCTTTCTGATTTTTTTTAATTTTATAAAATATTTTTAAAGAATTTATGTTCATACTTTTCAGATGGTGAAATTTTACACAGAAAAGAAAAGGTATCTATTTCAGTACAGTACACCGAAATCATATTTTCGATATTTTTTTGCTTTGCTTGAAAAGAAACTTTTGGCACGAACCAATGCAAGTGTTGCGCAAAAAAGTGCAAATAATTTCACTTACAATCATGAAAAATTAAATGGTTTTTTTTTAATGCTTTTCATAAGTCATATTCAAAGAGTTGTGGGGAAGTTCGGTTGAATCAAGCATAAAATAAGATACTTTTATGTAGCCTTAAACATGTACATTGTAAACCAACAACACGTTTGTTTCCAGCTTAAGATTTACAGAAATAAAATTCCTCAAGAATAAAGTAAAGAAGAGAAAAAGTGAACAAAGGAATTGATTCTTTTCCACAGACTCAGATTTTCTGATCCCTATATCTTTGCAACCCAATGTAGTAGACCTTAGATATTACAAACTTTCAATTCTGACAAATCAAATAATCTAAGTTTGAAATATAAAAGTTGCAAAGCCATCAGGTTGAACAGATATAGGGATTAGAAAATTTGAGTTTGTGGCAAAGGTTCAATTCCTTTATGATTAGTTGGTCAAATTGTGATCGAAAGTCATAGTTTGCTGGTACAAAGACCGATCTTAGCTTAGTTTATTCACTGTATCTAAAATATTGCAGAAGCAAAGGTCTGCTTGAATCTTGTTTTATCTAGTGTCGGTACTGATGACACCAGCTGTACGCAGTGCAAGGCATATGTAGCATTAGGACGAAGCCTGATTGATCTGTCGGATTCAGCATTTGATTCATCAAAAGTTTGCAAAAGCATTCCATTGGTGAGTTATTTAGTTATTGTTTTAGAATTTTTGGTTAATTCTAATCATTCAAGATTTTTTTTCTTTTACGAGAATTATAATTTTAAAATTACACGCCTTAAGTCAGGGTGTACTTTTACAATGTGCAAGTTTCTCTCTGATAAAAGATATAAACAAAAAACATATTTAAACCAATTGTCTTCATTATGCCGTTGTTTTCTTGCCTAATTTCCATTACAAAAAGCAAACTGATTTCAAAACACTGAACTGGGTTGCATAGAAATAAGAAAAATCAGACTTAAACTTTGATTGTGGTTTAATTTTAGTTGGGAGATAAATGTACAGCTTTCTTTGACCTTTTTGGAGGAGTAGTTGTTGATGCTATCAAGAACAAACTTGATGATACTGCGGTAAATAATAAATAAAACTTTAGTTAAATCTTGTCCTTACACCTAGTTTTACCTTTAAAATGAAATCCTGTCTGAAAATTCAGGGGTGATAAATTTCTATCCTTTTATCATTATATCCTTTTGTTCACTGAACAATAATGCACTCTAATGATTTTCTTAGTAAAATGATTTCTCCCTGTAAATAAAAATAAAAATGACAAAAATAAATTATCCTGGGATCTTGGCAGGCGTGAGCGTTCTATTTAAGACAAAAACCAGCTCCAAGGCCCACAATAGTTACACGTCCAGTAGCCTCAGATCTGATCCAATCGGGGTTCACTCACGTGCTTAGTTATTACTTGGGACCAATAGAATAGCAAAGGCGGCCATAACTATCTACCTATCTATTGGTTTATCATTAAATTTTTCAATTTAAATTCCAATTAGAGGTCTATATGTCAATTAGCAGCAAGGACTATTGATTTCTTTACATATTTCCAAACTACGGTGACGGAAGTGTTTACATTTTTTTCTACAGATTTGTACCTCTGTTCTTGGATTCTGCGATGGATCAGCCCTTGAATCTCCTGAGTTTGTTCTCAAAACTGAACCTATAATGGAGACTGAAGTCTTAGATATGGAAACCTACTCCAGGTAAAACAAGGTTGACACTTATCAGTGAGCTCTGATACAGAAACCACTTTATTCATCTTCATTAATATAAAGTACTAATCTCTGTTTGTTTGGCTGTCTGATCATAACTCATGAACCTCTGGACCGATTTGGCTCAAACTATGATTGGGTAACTCTGGAGTACCATGGAAATGTTTTTATCTTGATTTTGAGATTATAAATTGACGTGGGTCAAAAAAAGGTTAAATTCGTAATTTACGACCAAGCGTGTTAACTCGGCAGGAGTAACTATGAGCATTGAGTAGCCTGGGCAACGCTGGGTTCTTAAGTTAGTAAAGGATAAGACTTCAAACATGACTAATTCAGATATACAGCTTTATCCATACAGAATAAGACTTCCAACTCGAATGGACGGTATTCATTACCTTCTTCTTCTTAGTTCCCTACAACTCCATTTATTTGCTAATTAATGCATTATGTTATTCAAAACTGTAAACAAGAAAAAAGAAAAATTAAAGATCAAATTTTATTCAAAGATTTTAGATTATTACAGGCTCATCCTTTTTATATAATCAAAATTGAAGAAAAGAAAACATTAGCCGACAATAAAACTTTTTCGATAAAAAGCTAGAAAATATTATTGTTTTTAGTGAGATGACCCCTGAGTGTAAGAAATGCCTTGCTTCTGTTGATCTGTTGAGAAGTCTTCTTGATCTCACAGATGCAGCTTTCGATGCCTCAATGGTCTGCAAACAGCTGCCTTTCGTAAGCACCAAAAACATATCAATTTATATGTGTAACTCATAATTTTGTAAGCACTAAAAGTTTACCGATTTTTGAAATTAAAAATTTGTTAGCATTAAAAATATATCAATTTATTTATACAAATCATAATTTTGAAAGCACTTACATTTTACCAATTTATGTAATTTAAAATTTCGTAATTTCGTGGTGATTTTGATTTGTTTAGATTGGATCAAAGTGCACTGATTTTATGTCTAAGTACGGAGATATCATTTACAACAGTATCAACAACAAGCTTAATAGTACAGAGGTATGTATTTAAATATTAAAAAGTACTCTAAAAAGTATCCTTGGAAAGGTATCATCGAAAAAGTAACATTTAAAATAAACTCTTTAAAAGGACAGTATCTTAGGGAAAAGTATCCATGTAAAAGTTGTCGAACTGGCCTTGGGACATACAGTACCCTTGTAAAACGAACTTGTGAAAGTGTCCGAACAAAGTACCATAAAAAACCTTGGCAAAGCTTCCATGAAAAAGTAATTTCATGTTTTTAAAAATTTACCTATTTTTTAGATTTGTGAAACAGAACTTGGACTCTGTTCACCGGAGGAAACGGATGATTTTAAGTATGCTGAGGATACTGAGGATACTGATGATACTGATAATAAGATCTTTGCGTATCCTGAATCCAGGTAAACAAATTAGTGTGCTAAAAGTAATTTAAACGTTAACCTTTAAAAGTATTCTCAATTAAGTATCCTTTTAAAAGTATCCTTGTTAAGGTGCCCTTGACATAGTATTCTTGATAAAATGTAATTGAAAAACTATCCTTGAAAAACATATTCTTGAGAAAGTATCCTTAAAAAAATATTCTTGAAAAAGATCCTTAAAAATACCTTTGAAAAAGTATACATGAAAAAAAAACCTTGAAAAACTGGCATGGGTAAAATATCCCTGAAAACCTATCCTTTAAAAGCATACTTAAAAAAATATTCTTAAAAGTTATCCTTGGAAAATATCCATGAAAAAATATCCTTAAAAACTATCCTCAAAAAGTAACCTTGAAAAATATCCTTGAAAAATTATCCCTAGAAAATATCTTCAAAAATGCATCCTCGAAAAAGAATCCTTGGAAAAGTGCCTTTGACATATATATAAAAAAATATGCAATAATTAAGAATTATTAGAGATTCCATTCACAACTTCACATTCATCAGTGATTGAGTAAATCATAAAAATAATGAATAACCTTGTTAATTATATATTTTTTCAGGGCCAGATTTTTCAGCCCTCTTCTTTACAGGATGGCCTAAATTCTATATCTTGGCTTGGTTTGAACAAAAACAGTTATAAAGAAATCTTTCAAAATAAAATTGTTAATTGAGGATTTCATTTTGTATACTTGTGGATCTTATATTCTATAATTAAATAAAGCTTTTTTGGTAAAGGAATTGAGTCTTTGGAACAAAATCAAATATTTAAACCTCAATATCTCTAGAACTCGATGTTGTAAACCTTTGATATTTTAAACTCAGACTATTTGATCTAACAGAATTCATAGTTTGAAATATCTAAGTCTGCAACATTTCGTTCCAAAGATATAGTGATTAAAAAATCAGATTTTGTGGCAAAGACTCAATTTCTTTGGTGTTAATGAAAGACCAAAAATAAAACTGTTAGCAACTGCTTAATCCACATCTATGTTAAAATCATTTATTTCGGGATAGGAGGACCTTCTTCAGTTCCATCAAAATACAGAAATCATCATAAACATTAAAAAAATAAAGTACGAGAAGAAGATTATAATTATTGTTGTTTACTATATCCAACTATGAAATCTGCCAGTTCAAAATTTAACAACAAAATTTGACATATCTACGGGTTGTACCAAGAAGCAGTTGAACTACGTTTAACCACTTTTCTTTAACTTTAATAGACGTACAAGAAATTTGAACAAAGTCCACGTTGTTCAACATAATTATTTCGATTTTTTGGTGTCTTTATCCACCCTGTAGTAGAGAATATATAGTCTTTATCCACCCTCTAGTAGAGAATATATGGTCTTTATCCACCCTGTAGTAGAGAATATATGGTCTTTATCCACCCTTTAGTAGAGAATATATGGTCTTTATCCACCCTGTAGTAGAGAATATATGGTATTTATCCACCCTGTAGTAGAGAATTTATGGTCTTTATCTACCCTGTAGTAGAGAATGTATGATTTTTATCCACCCTGTAGTAGAGAATATATAGTCTTTATCCACCCTGTAATATGAGAATATATAGTCTTTATCCACCCTGTAGTAGAAAATGTATGGTCTTTATCCACCCTGTAATATGAGAATATATGATCTATTCTCATATTAACATAAATGGTGAATATTAATCCTGGGTTTAAGTTGACCAAGTTGACCGCTCATATCCTAATCCGACACTATTCACTTCACTTTCAGTCAGGTTCTGAACTAGTGAATGGTTACACGTCTTATGGGGGGTAGCTAGTATTAGAGGGGGGAGAGAGAGAGGGGTGAGAAGACAATTTATTTAATTTATTTGACTACATAGAGTTATTTTTCTTATTTTATTGTTAATTTTTTACCTTGCCAGGCCATGCTTAAAATAATTGAGTTTTTCCACAAACACAAATTTTGCAATCCTTAAATCTTCTCAGTCTGATGATGTAATCCTTTAATATTGCTAACTATGAATTGTAAAAAATCAAAAAGTTTAAGTTTAAAGTTGAGAATTGATGAAGATTAGAATGACTTAATTATTTTATCTTTTAAAAAAATTTGGTTTTTTTATTTCATATCTTTTACAATTACAATTTTTAAGCGACCGGTAATTGATACATGTTTATAATGCAGATAATCATTTTTCCAATATTGTACTTCTCTGTCTTTCCTTGGAAACCTTTTTCAATTTATTTAGCTGTGTTGTTGCATTATCTGCATACTCCCCCCNAGTAGAAAGATAAATAAAATAAAGAAAAGAAAAGTAAAAGTGCAGAAGAAAGGAAAATATAATAAAGAAAAGAAAAGTAAAAGTGCACAAGAAAGGAAAAGATAATAAAGAAATGAAAACAAAAAGTGCAGTAGAAAGATAAATAAAATAAAGAAAAGAAAAGTAAAAGTGCAGAAGAAAGGAAAATATAATAAAGAAAAGAAAAGTGAAAGTGCACAAAAAAAGAAAAGATTATAAAGAAAAGCAAATAAAAAGTGCACCAGAAAGGAAAAGATAATGAAGAAAAAAATAAAAGTGCAGAAGAAAGGAAAAGATAAAAAAAAGAAAAAGTGCAAAAGAAAGGAAAATATATTAAAGAAAAGAAAAGTAAAAGTGCAGAAGAAAGGAAAAGATAATAAAGAATAGAAAAGGAAAAGTGTACAAGAAAGAAAAAGATAATAAAAAAAGAAAGTAAAAGTGCAGAAGAAAGGAAAAGATAATAAAGAAAAGTAATAGTGCACAAGAAAGGAAAAGAAAAGCAAAGCTGCAGAAGAAAGGGAGAAGATTAGAAAGTAAAAAAATGCATAAGACAAGGAAAATTTTTAAAAAATTGTGTAAAGCTGGATAGAGATGAAAATGAAGATTAAAATGTCCCTGTATAATATATTGTTCACTATAAATACCGTTTAATAAATCTAAATCTGTCCATGCAACACTATAGTTTAATAAAACACTTGCAACTGTGTATTGTGCTAATTCTTTTTAGTGTCTCGTACAGTTTAAGGGTGAACAGTCACCAGATAACTTTTACTTGAAAATATTTGAAAATATTCTTATTATTTTTACCTTCTAAAATACAAATACACTTGTAAAAAATTACACATAAAATCATAAAATATTTCCTTGCTAGAAAATAGAGACTTAAATCAGTGAGGGGGGGGGCATGGTATTTATCAACTTGATCTTTTTAAAGTAAAGATGAAAAAGGAAAACAATTTTCTGTAAGAATTTTTTTTTATTATAATTATTATTATTCTTATCATTATTATTTATTATTATTATCATTATTATTCTTACTATTATTATTATTGGGTTGACCCTCTTCAGCTCTAACAATACAATAACCATCAAAATCAATAATAAAAATGTTAAAAAACCAAAAGAAAATAAACAAACAAAAAAGATTATTAAAAATAAAATTAGGGTCAATCTAATTAACAAACTTTTACGTAAATCAGGGGGGGGGTGGCTTGTTTAAAGAGGGATATCAAAACTGGAAATAAAAAATAATCTTTATTTAAAAAAATACTGAATTACAGTTTACAATTAAATAAAAAATATTAAAACTGTTCATTCCTCTGAGTTCAGTCATAAAAGGAACTGAGTTTTTGCAACAAACTCTGATTTTCTAATCCCTATTTCTGTGTAAGTATATATCGGAGTCGAGACCTTTGATATTTCAAACTATAAATTCTTTTTGATCAAATAATGATAGTTTACATCATCAGACTGCAAAGATATAGGGATTAGAAAATCAGAATTTGTGGTAAAAACTCAGTTCCTTTCTAATGTATTGAGATTATTGTACTTCAAGTAAACTTCTCCCAAGGTCCCAAACCGTCTTTAGTACGCTAACTTTTAGATGGTAGAGTTCATGTCCAGGAAGGTTAAAATGTTTTCGATCCTGTAGGCTGGTTTTTATGGAGTTTTCTAATGTACCAACACGTTCTCTCACATAGGTGATTTTTGAAAAACCTCCTTCATCCAAGGATCCTAGACCATTGTTCTCCAATGTTTCTGTACGATAGAGGAGATACAAGGCAGTTAAGGATTAAATGAGATAGAGATTATAGAGATTCTCCTTTTACTCCATTTCTTTAAAGCAACTTCTCTAGGCATAGCTTTAGCTCAGACTATAGCAGAGTCCACAATTGAAGAATTGTAATCCCTGCTGAGAAGAAAATCCATTAGTTTTGAGAATTGTGCATCCCAAAGTTCTGGTTTGCTGCAAATTCGTACAATGCTGTATAAGGTATGTTGTTAGAAATATGTGCTGGGTGGCAAGATGGGAAGTAGGTACGGTAAAGGTCTGTTGTGATTTTTCCATCTTCAATGTAAATTTGTGTCAAGGAATGCAATACTTTTTGTTCTGTGGCACCAACAGTCATGTTCATCCTTTAAACCACAATAAAATTGAGAACTATGTTCTAGAGTAAACTTGATACTAGGATGAATTTTAATGATATCATCCAGGAATTGATATATTATTTCCCAATAGAATCTGTCCAGATTCCAAAACAATCATCCAGAAATCTTTTCCAGGTCTTCAGGGGGCACTCATTAGTTATTTTGTATGTATTTGCAAGTTTCACAATTTGATTATCAAGCTTAGCCATACAAATGTTTGCATAGGAAGGGGCTGAATGTATTCCCATTGCTGTTCCTATCAATTGTTTGTACAGTTTACCACCAAATTCAAATATGTTATTTGTCAAACAAAATGTTTAGCAGCTCAATCAAAAATGACGTAGGGATAGATTTATCAGTTCTGCCTTCAAGAGCTTCTCTACAGAATTCTAGGCCATCATCCTGAGGTATATTTGTGCTATGTAGAGTTGGCTGGTAAATCATCTTTGTTAATTTCTTCAATACATCTAAAAAAATCCGGAGAGTCCTATAGTTAGGAGGGGTGTAAGTTGGAAAGGGGTATCAGAAAATTATTATTATTATTATTATTATTATTATTTTTATTATTATTATTATTATTATCATTGTTATTATTTTCATTATTATTATTATTATTAATCATCATATCATTATAAAAAGTGTATTTTCAGATTTGATTGAATGCGTAGATTAAGTTTACTAAGATTTATGCCTGTTTTAATAACTATAAGTTTGCTTTTTATAGCAGTTCGCTGGTCACACAGTGCAGGTATAAAGTGAACTGCCTCTTTAAAGGAATTGGCATTATTTAAGTGAGCTAATAGAGTGCAAAAACAATTTCTAGCATCAATTCTAATACCTGAAGTTTACATTGTAAATCCCTATCGTTTAAAAAAGGGAGTGTTCGCGAAAAATGAAAGGGGGTATAGGCTTACGGCGAAAAATAAGCGCTTTTGATTGCTACTAATCTTACTTAAATCTGTTGCGTCTATAAAGAGAAAATTGTTAAAAACTACTTTATACTGCATGAAGAACATAGCGCCCATACAAATTCAGAAAGATGCAATTTACTCGGATCGTAAAAAGTTCAACTTAATTCCAAACAACTCATTCAGATATTACAACCAATAATCATCGATAATTTTCGACGGATTTGTGTAAAGTTGATATTTCATAACATTTTTTATGTTTCATGATATGAGAGTTACTTTTGTAAACATTTATTCCTGCTTCGAGGATTTTTAATAATGAAGACGACGTTTCCATATTTTCATGAAATTTTTGAAAATCCAGCGCCAGCGAATTTCATTTAAAAAACAAAATCAAAAATGAAGACGCAACAGATAGAAATAAGATTAGCAGCGATCAAAAGCGATTATTTTTTGACGTAAGCCTATGCCCCCTTTCCTTTTTCGCGAACACTCCCTTTAAGCAGAAATAACATTGATAATATGATTAAGAATTTAGAAAGAATTCCAGACATTGTTACCACATAAAGGTTGAGAATTCAAATTTATTTCATTATTATTTTCATTTCTCTTGAATATTATTTTTCATCGATTAGAAAAGATACGATATTTTAGCATTTTTCAATATAATAAAGACGACACGGTTATAAAAGGGCAGTGTTGTGGATCGTAACATGCCACTCCCAAATTTAGTAGAACTTTTAACGTCAATCTTTTTGTAATATTTGTTTGATCATATTGGATTTCTTAAAGGGAGTGACCGGCTATGTAAGGTAGTTGAACTGAGTATGCAGTGTTGTGGAAAACTTCTTTCGGATTCATTTGAGACATATTAAACTTTTTAAAGATCTGTAAATCATGAGTTTGAGCGCAAATTCGACGTTTAAAACTCCTACTTCGGGGGTAGATACGTTTTCAGAATTAGTTTTTTTAATCAAGTAAAAATTATATAGTAATCTAATTAAATTGTTAGGAACATATTTCTAAAAATAAATAAATTGATAAATCAATGCTGAAATCGATTATTTCGTTTTCATTATTATATTGAATTTCTTTTTTTCTTTGAATTTTTTCGCAGATTTCTTCAAATTCTTCAAATGTCGTTTTTTCAATAATAATTCTAGAATATCTGCAGAAAATCTTTGTGAACAATGAGAAACCAGAATAATGAGAAAATAGAAACTAATAATTGAATAATCTTATTTTCGATGATAAGATTGATTTTTATCTTCTCAACATGTTCATATACATAACGTCTGTAGTTTATTGTAGAACTTTTTTACATTTTATGTCGTCGTTATTTAATAATAAAAAAACTAATTCTGAAAACGTATCCACCCCCAAAGTAGGAGTTTTGAACGTCGAATTTGCGCTCAAACTCAGGATTTACAGAACATTAAAAAGTTTAATATGTCTCAAATGAATCCGAAAGAAGTTTTCCACAACACTGCATACTCAGTTCAACTACCTTACATAGCCGGTCACTCCCTTTAAGATTCCTTCTTCAAATATAAACTTTTGTGACTTTGCATCATGGACAACCAAGAAGTAATATGACAGTATTCAAAATGTTAATAGAACTATTAAGATAAATTGATGCAGACTGGAGAACTGAAAATGGAGGTTGGACTGCATGGATTCGTGGAGGTTAGTTGAGGTTAAGGTGGCTGCCAGAGTGAACACCAATCTACTAAAATAGTCATATAATGCAAACTAGTATTTTTCACAAGATTGCTTGCAGAATCTACTTTGTTTTAGTTAGTTTTACGCATAGTAGTAGTCTGTTTTGTTACAGTATCATTCCAAGGAACATACATTCTGATATTTTTCAGCACCATCCTGGGAACATAACATTGAATGTAGAAAATATAGAGTCCCCAAAGTATATTCCCGAGAACATAAATATTTTTCTGTTTTGTTTTAGTATCATCCTGGGAACATAAATATTATTCTGTTTTGTTTTAGTATCATCCTGGAAACATACATACTATTCTGTTTTGTTTTTAGTATCATCCTGGAAACATACATACTATTCTGTTTTGTTTAGTATCATCCTGGGAACATGAATAACCATTTTTTCAGTATAATCCTGGGAACATACATATTATTCTTTGTTTTAGTATCATCCTGGGAACACAAATATTATTCTGTTTTGTTTTAGTATCATCCTGGGAACGCAAATATTATTCTATTTTGTTTAGTATCATCCTGGGAACATAAATATTCTTCTGTTTGTTTAGTATCATCCTGGGAACACAAATACTATTCTATTTTGTTTAAGAACATAAATATTATTCTGTTTTGTTTTAGTATCATCCTGGGAACATAAATAGTATTCTGTTTTGTTTTAGTATCACCCTGGGAACACAAATATATATTATTCTGTTTTGTTTAGTATCATCCTGGGAACACAAATATTATTCTGTCAATCCCTCATGGAGGGACCTTAAAACCGGATTTTATAAAAGACAGGTAGAATATTTATGCAGGAGCTGTGTCGGGCTAGATATAAGACGCATGGTAGTTGAACTTAGAATGCACTATAGTAGAGAAAAAAATGACTTATTTCAACCAATTAGATCAGACGTTTTTAAGGTGCATATTTGATAATCAAGAGCGCAAAATTAATATTTTAAATCCCTATTATTGAATGTCCATTTTGGAGGGATGATTTTGGGTATCGGTTTTATTAAAATTATTCATTAACGACGGCGAACAAAAATTCTACAGTTTAGGATCATATTTCTCAAACGGGATAGAATTGATTATTTCTTTTCCATCATTATTTTGAATATCTTATTCTTTGCGAATTTGTTCGCAGATTTCTTCAAATTCAGAATAACTAAATAATATTACTTATTTTCAAAGATAAGAGTTAATTTTTATCTTCTCAACCTGTGCCTTAACAACTAATTTGTTAACTGTGGAATTTCTGTTGCATTTTTCGTGGTCGTTATTGAATACTTAAAAAACGATTCTTAAAACTATCCCTCTAAAATGGACAATCTATGAGGATTTTAAAGATTGAATTTGCGCTCTTGCTGAACAAATATGCACCTTAAAAACGTCTGAAAGGTCTCAAATCAATCATGAAAAAATTCTCTATACAATACTAAATTCTCAGCTTAACTACCATGCCTAGCCAGACACTCCCTATAACCTGTATGCATACTTTTCAACTTAATCAACGCTGCCTAAAAGCCTGGTACTTCAAAAGAACCGAAGTGTTCAGTGGGGAGTCCTCTTAAATCTTTCCCGAGATAAATTACAGTTGATCCGTCCCTGGTTGTATGTTACAACTTTTTGTTAAAGAGAATGATTAATATTAAATTTTGTCCGTTTGCAGAGTACATCCAGACCCTAATGGTGAATATGAGGAGGGGGAGGAGGAGAGGAGAAGATGTAGATCTAGAACTAAAATTGATATTTGTGCAGATAAATATACTTTGCAGATAGGTAACTATTTCTTTATATCTTATCTTACCAATAACTAATGTCTAAAATCCTCCAAAAACAATACAAAAAAATCCCTAAAAATACAATTAAAAAATTCCCCAAAATAGTGTTAAAAATCCCCAAAAAGGAACCTTTGAACATACTCTAACTGAATTCAAATATAACTTAGTACACCAAAAATTTTTCAGGAAAACAACTATCGAAGGACTACACAGATCTGACCAGTTTTAAACCTCATGTTATCCTTTCAAATCTGCACAGGTGACAGCGTAATTTTATTTACAATACAAAATATATTGAATATTGGATACAAGTGTAAGATTTTAATATTTTTAGAAAAATATTATATTGTTTTGATTCATAAACTTTTATTTCAAGGGAATCTCAAAAAACATCAGCCAAGGTCTTTAGAATCTGTATAATATAGTATAATCAACCCTGATTCATAAAACTTTGTTTTCGATCCCTGTGTCGAAAGTGTAGCTTGCAGAGATAAAGTAAATGAAGAGATCAAGTATTGATCCACAAGGGGGGCCCGGGGGGCAATTTGACACTTTGTGACACCAAATTTTGTACATGCTGCGTTTGGTCCTAAAAATTGGGATAGAAGGCTGAAATCTACATGGAGTACGAAGAAAATTTGGGATTGGAGTTCATTGACTTCCAATTTGACGTCAATGAATTCAGAAAATATGGGAAAATACCACCTTTTCTCTCTAATTCACTTATTTTAAGTTAATCAGACATGTTTTCAAATTTTTTGCTACCCCATAAAGCATGTCCTGATATTGACACATACATTCGACCTCTAGTTTGACCTCCCTTCAATAACGACCTCTAAAAAGGTCAAAATATTAAATCAATGTAAATGGGTCATGTGAGGTGTCAAATCATAGGTTTTTTGGTGTTCTGATTTTATTCTGAGACCTTTTTGATTTCAGATGATCCTGGAGGTCGTGACCTTCAGATATTTATGACCTCTAGAGGTCACAATATGATATCAATGAAAATAAGTCATGTGAGGCATCAAATCATAGGTTTATTGGTGTTCCGATGCCATTTTAAGACTTTTTTTGACCTCAGATGATCATGGATGTCATGACATACAGATATCAATGACCTAAGGAGGTCATTGATACAAAAAATGCCCCATTTTCGTTGCTTTTATATTTTGACTGTTTAGGTCCAAACTGGATCCAAATAGACCGCAAACTGTAGCATTAAGCTCAGAAGATTCGGACAGGAAAAATTATGCTTAAATTTTGTATAACACGTGTAATTAAATTATATTTTACGTTAGATGAAAATCCTACATCCTACATCTATATAAACTTTGCTTGTCTGGGAGGGTGTTTGTATGTTTTGTTTGTATCCAATAAACGTCAAAACGGCTGAACCGATCGGGCCCAAATTTTGTGTGCAATCTGCATTGATTTTATTTTCAATATTTGCTAGTTTTAAAACTTTAAAATAAAAAAACAGAAAGATAACTTTATTTTTACCGGGATAAGACTCAATTTAGTTTAATCAAAAGTAAACAAAATATAAAGTTGAGCTAGTTTGTGTAGTTGCAGTTTGCTTCGCAGAAGTTAGACGGGAAAACATGGATTGAAGAAATGCAACACCGTAATTCTTGTTTTTCACCATTTTAGCTTATTTTTACACTGCAGGGAAATAGAAAAAATTTAAATAAAAGTGAGTGTTGGTGAAAAAGAAATTACGTGAGATACATACACGAAAACTACTTATAATTGAATTTCAAATCGAAAAATGCCCACGATTGATTCCAATTTTTTTCTGGCATGTATATTTAGTTATTTGTGTAAGCGGTCGATTTAAATGTATTTCTACATAAAGCTGGGACTGAATTTATTGAATTTGAGCTACCGTCTGAACTGCATACTGCCGGTTCAAATTTGAACCACAGATTCAAAGTTAAAGGAAGGACTTGAATCGGTGATTCTAAGGAACTGACTTTGATATTCTAATCCCTATTTCTTGGAACCCCGATGTTGTAGACCTCTGATATTTCAAACTATGATTTATTCTGTTAGAAGTTTGAAATATTAAAGGTTTATATCATTAATTTGCAATTTATAAGAATTAGAAAATTATAATTTGAGGCAAAAACTCAATTCCTTTTAAGTTCAAATTCATTAAATTCTGTCCTTGGCCCTTTCATCCTAATTCCTGTTCACCAGTTTTAAAGCATAATTGTGATTCAGTGAGATAGCATATAATGAATATCATGAATTCATAAGAAAAGCCTCAAAAGTAAGTTTATTTGGAATTTTTTTTCATTCGAATCCAAAATTACTTTCTCATTCAAAAAAGAATTTAGTTTAATTATTTTAGAAAATTGGAGGGAGGGGCCTTCTTTTAGATATTCACGGACAAAACCATAAACAGGTTAATTTTATATATTTAATACTTATTAATTAATTAAATAATCCTTATTTTTAACTGTTTGTTTGTTCTAGAATAGTGTAGAGTTATGATACCTTATTTTTAAATGTTTTTTTTTTTTTTTGTTCTAGAATAGTGTAGTGTTAGAATACATTATTTATAATTGTTTGTTTGTTTGTTTGTTCTAGAATAGTGTAGTGTTAGGATACCTTATTTTTAATTGTTTGTTTGTTTGTTTGTTCTAGAATAGTGTAGAGTTAGGATACCTTAGCTTTTATTGTTTGTTTGTTCTAGAATAGTGCAGAGTTAGGATACCTTATTTTTAATTGTTTGTTTGTTCTAGAATAGTGTAGAGTTAGGATACCTTATTTTTAATTGTTTGTTTGTTTGTTTGTTCTAGAATAGTATGGAGTTAGGATACCTTATTTTTTAATTGTTTGTTTGTTCTAGAATAGTGTAGAGTTAGGATACCTTATTTTTAATTGTTTGTTTGTTCTAGAATAGTGTAGAGTTAGGATACCTTATTTTTAATTGTTTGTTTGTTCTAGAATAGTGTAGAGTTAGAATCAATTACTTTTACTTGTTTGTTTGTTTGTTCTAGAATAATCTGTAGTTAGGATATATTTTCTTTTTTCTAGAATAGTGTAGAGTTAGGATACCTTATTTATAAATCTGAACTTAATGCTGGGAAGTACAGGTAAATCTTAAAAATGATAGAACTGACAATGATCTTTAATGGGACTGTTCTTGTAACTTTAAGTGACCCTTCAAGACGGTCATGTACGATTCCCAATGGTAACTTTTAATCCAATATCTGATCAATAATGTGGACTGTATCGTCTTTTTTCTTGATTAAAAAGTCTTAAATTTTCACAATTTCGTCTTTGATATAGAGAAACCACAATATTAAGAATACTTTAGAAGTACATTTATTGCTTCTAGATATAATTACATAATAAATAAAGAGTGCATAAAAGGAGAGGAATTTAAGTAGGTCTTCTCTGGTTCCAAGATCCGACACCACTAATCTGCGGATTTCATAATCCTCTTTCGGGGATTTCATATCCTTTCCTCTACAATACCATCTTTTTTAATTTTTAAACTTTATAAATAGAGAGACCATTAATATTCCGTCTTCAGGTTCTTCAACAAATAATACAAATGGTTTAGATAATTAATGTTGCAAATTCTATTTATTATTCTTATTGTTGTTGTTATTTTTCCTAAACAAACAATTCATCAAAGTACTAGAGTAGTGATGGAAATGTTTCTAATTTTACAAAAATAGGCTAGTTCACATCATATTTGTCATTTCAACGATTTACTCGTTTTTTTATCTTTCAAGTTGTAAATGTAAAAAACTTGTACTTAGAAGAATTTGGAAAGATCTGTAAAATTTGCCCTTGTTTCTAAAGTAGGAAACAAAGATACTTGGATAACTATACATGCAAAGAAATTGATTTACTACCTTTATTTATGGTTTTAAATTCCCAATATCTTTGTAACCTGGTTTAGGGTTTAATTTGCAATATTCACAAAAATAGCTCAAACGTGCTCTTTAGGTGTACAAATTCAAAATTTTATTTTGTTACATGCCACATAAAAAAGCGCATTATTATTTTTCCAGTTTATCTTTGTATGTATTTATCCAGTTTATGCATGCATGTATAGCAATAGATGTGCATTTTCTCACAGAATGTTTTTTATCATTAACTTACAAACATATTCTTTTTTAATTAAAGAAGAATTTTTAACAAAGGGAATTGAGTCTTCGCCACAAACTCTGATTTTCTAATCACTATATCTTTGGAACCAAATGTTGCAGACCTTAGAGATTTCAAACTATGTATTCTGTTAAATCAAATAATCGAGTTTGAAATATCAAAGGTTTACAACATCGGTTTCTAAAGATATTGGGGTTTAAATATTTAATTTTGTTACAAAGGCTCAATTCCTTTGGTTAAATTTTCCTGAAAGTGAACAACAAGTTTTGCGCATGAAAACCCTTACCTGGTGGTGTAAACTTTCAAAAATATTTAAAAATTCACCTTTTAATCATAATTTGAAAAATCAAAGATCTATGTCTTCAGTTCAGGTGAAAGTATGTTTAAATTAGAGGTTTAGGCAAGTAATCAGTTCTTTTACAATTAAGAAAGTAAAGAATAAATCCTTAAATCTTATTCTTCATGTTTCAGGAAAAGGAATTCCAGCATACTTAACCTTGCGAAAACAACAGGTTAGATTAGAACATATGAATTGATAGATTTCTTTCTGGAAGGTCAGTAACATCTAAAGGAATTCAGTCTTTGCCACAAACTCTGATTTTCTAATCCCTATGGACCCCAATGTCGTAAACCTTTGATATTATTTTCTTATTTAATCCACTATAAATTCTTATAAGAAATATTGATAAAATCTATAATGTGTTTCAATGCTGAAATCAAAATAAACTTAAGTTTTAACTAAGTATAGGAAAGAATCGAATTCAATTACTTGCAGCGTTGGTTAAAACTTAAAATGTATCGGATTGACGAAAAATAAAACTATCTCGATTTATCTATGAATAAAACTATCTCGATTTATCTATGAATAAAACTATCTCGATTTATCTATGAATAAAACTATCTCGATTTATCTATGAATTACGAAATGTTTTGTTAAAGCATCTTAAAGTATCTGCTCGAAAGATGTTGCAGTAAATTTTTCCGTTAATCTGTAGAAAAGGGGGGTCAAATGATACTCTTGCCACCCCCCTTTTCAAGAGGTCTTCGTCACCTTAACCTTCCCCCTCCTCCCCCCTGTATCCGCGTTTGGACCCTGGGTTGGTGATGTGTGTATTGCAGTGTAAAGTCAAAATTGAAAACAAAATTTCTTGGGAAAAGGTTGATGTTCAACATTTTTGAAATTCTCCAATTTTAGCAGAAAAAAATCCTCGAACTTTAAAGTTTTATGATGTCCGAGGAAAAAATAACAGCTTCTTAGCATTTATTGAATAATTTCTCCATTTAGATATTTTCAATCTTTATTTAATTCTTGGTAATTATTAAGGGTTATCAATAGAGGAATTACTACACGGGGATCTTAGTTTTGGAGCACTTCTAGAAGAAGAAGGATACAAGGTAATTTATTTCATATATTTGGAAAAGGAACTGAGCACTTGTCTCATAGTCAAATTTTATCCATTTGAATATTTCAAGCTTTAAATTTTGCAGTCAAAATTTGTCAAATGAAAGGTTTGCACTATCAGGTTGCAAAGATTTATGTGTTAAAAATTTAGAGTTGTGTACAAATTCTCAGTTCCTTATTGAGGAAAAATTTAAAGCTTAGCTGAAAATAAGATAAATAATTGAATTATTTTGGCTTTGAAAACTGAAATATGCATTAAATCTACATCTAAATCTACCTTTCTTCCCTTACTTTTTCTTACATTTTACATTTCCAATAATGCATCCCATATTTTAAGCAAAATAATTTCAGTTATTATTTAATTATAACAATCTAACTATCTAACTTGGTTATTAAACATATTACAACTTTACTGCTGTTTTTGCAAGCTGTAAAAGTAAAGTAGTCTAAAAGTACCAAGACAATAAAGTGGGGTTTTATCAAATTTAACCTGACTGCAGGTCGGTTTGGAGACGGAAAATTGTGGTCGCTGGGGATGCACAAATAATTTCCTTGCGCTTTTTGAATATTAGTTGGAACAATGAAAATATTGGTTAAAAATAAAATAATTTTATGATTATTATTTTGATTAAAATGAAATATAATATTGATTAGGCAGTTCCATCCCCTCGTCAGCATGCTCCAGGTGGATTAATTGTTTTGCACATTTTTTCAACAAATTTTAATAAAACAACATTTCAAAACATTATACTATTAAACTTAGCTTTTATCAAACGTTACAATATGTTTACAATATGTTTAAATATGTTATCTTAAGATCCGGTTTTTCTCTCGGGGTTAAAATTTGGCATAATGTAAAATTCCAAATGTTTTGAGTCAAAATTTTTGAAAGAAATTGAGTCTCTGCCACAAACTATAATGGTCTCACCCCTATATCTTTGCAACCTAATCGTAAAAAACCTGTGATTTTTCAAACTTAGATCATTTGATCAAACAGAATCAATAGTTTAAAATATCTATAGTCTACATCGACATGGGATTCCAAAGATATAGGGATTAGAAAATCAGAGTTTGTGACAAAACTGTTTCTCAGATTTTATGTAATCTTTTAAAAGTGTGAAAAAATACCGAAACTTACCAAAACAATCCTAACTGCAGGCAAACAGAGATATTATACAGGAGGGTTTATTACACAGGTCAATATGAATTTTGTTAAGGGGGGTCAACTTCACAACTCTGACAGAAGCGTCTAAAAACTCCTTTTTACGTAATTTCCACAGATACTGGTAATCCCACCATTAAACTAGATATTTCACTACCTATATCACGCACCTCGGCCCTTTAGTAAAAGTAAATTCAACCTAAAGTCTGACCGCGTCAACCTTGTTGCACCGGCTAGTCCTATTGAGTGTCTACGTTATTCACCCAATGTCCGGGCGATACAGTACAAACTGACACCGGAAAGGTTGACCCGGCTCGGAAATTCAAATGTACTACGGCTGCCCGTGATATCTTTATAGTAAAGCTCTTCGCTGGAAAATTGGCTGACATTTTTTAGATCACCCATGGGAGTTGCGTAGGCTAAACTAAATTTAAATTTACTTTTAAACTGGGGCAACGCCGGTTACTCAAGCTAATGATGAATACATCTTTTTTTAATGTTCATTTATATCTATAATTTTTTATTCATATATGGTCCAAACTACTGGTGTTTTCGTGTTTCTCCAGTGATATCATTATTTTATATATTATTATTAAGGTTTATGGATCAAGTAGAGGAGGGGAGATAGATTCTATTCAGGTTTAATTTGATTATCTACAGTGACCCCCATAAGAATATAGAATATGAAGACGACATTTAAGCAATCTTAAATGTATTTAGTGTTGTTATATAGCTTGCAGTTGTATCAGTAGCTTTAAAAGTGAAATATATCTCTGTTCATATTCATTTGACTATTTAAGAACATGAATTGAGTTTAACGTTCATCTTCATATTCCACAGTTTACTGGGTCTCACCGTTTTTATCCTTCATGAATATCACAACTTTTCGTATTCTTATTTTGATTTTTTGACTTTTCAAGGTGTTAACATTGTTCGTTTTTTACTCGTATTTCTGAGTATCGTCATAAAACTCGTTATTGAAACGATCGAAACCAAGATTTCCCAATGGGATAGAAAATTTTTGTAGATATTAATTTTTAGGATAAACATATTTTTATCAGATGATTAGTCTCATCATTTCTAATTTTTAAATTGAAATCTACACAAATTTCAAATTTATTGACCCCAAAAAGGAAATTTGGGAGTTTTATTCAACGATAGATACTCTTTTAAAGAAACGCCGGTCATTTTTCAAAACTTTAATTGTGTAGAACAGAACGATGGAATTTTGTTTAACGTTGTCCAAAGTGATGAAATTGTTCAGCAACAACAACTTACTCATAAACCAAATCAAATCAGACTTCTGAGAGTGTTCAATATTCCATACTTCAAATTCAAAGTGACTGTACAAATTCAAAAAAGAAGCCTAGCTTTAAGATTTGCAATGATTTAATTCTTACTTTACAACAATTACTTTAGACATTTTGGAAATGTAATTTTCACTACTGCGGACAACCATAATTAGGCCGGTCTACCAATCTCAGATCCCACTCATTATTCTAAGTGCATTCATATATGTTGGTCAAGTTTTTCTCCGAAGGAAAGAGTTGGTTTAACAGAAAGATTCTCTTTATTCATTTTAGATTGAGATTCCTGGAGAGTCGAGATTTAGCTCCAAAGTGAGAAAGAAATTTTCAAGGTTTTTACTTTTTACAACATTCCGTTTCTGGGCCTTCCAAAAATAAATTGTTTAATTTGACAAAAAGATTTAATCGACAAATGGTATGTTTTAGGGGTCTGGCGAAAGCAGTGCAGAAGTTTCATGCAAGATTCTACGCAGATTAACAGTTTCATAGTTAGTAAACAGTTAGCGCAGATTAACAGTTTCATAGTTAGCAAACAGTTAGCGCAGATTAACAGTTTCATAGTTAGCAAACAGTTAGCGCAGATTAACAGTTTCATAGTTAGCTAACAGTTAGCGCAGATTAACAGTTTCATAGTTAGCAAACAGTTAGCGCAAATTAACAGTTTCATAGTTAGCAAACAGTTAGCGCAGATTAACAGTTTCATAGTTAGCTAACAGTTAGCGCAGATTAATAGTTTCATAGTTAGCTAACCGTTAGCGCAGATTAACAGTTTCATAGTTAGCTAACAGTAAGCGCAGATTAACAGTTTCATAGTTAGCTAACAGTTAGCGCAGATTTACAATTTAATTGTTAAATCAATCGCCATAAAAATTATTATTAATAATAATATTAATGATAATATTATGCAAAATATTATTAATTATTAGTAAATGATAAAATGTTATTTCTGTTATACAGAATAATTGAGCGTTTTTAATTTACATTTCGTATCTTTGTTCATTAGAAGAAAGTTGGTTCATATTTAGTTACAATGTAAATTTCTCATAGTTTAAAATTGACAATTTTATTTTGTCAGACTCATTCCAAAAATGAAATCCTTTTTAGAGAATTAAAAATGTGCTCGAGTGTAAACAATAGTAAATTAAAGTTTTTTCAAAAATTATTACTTATAATCTACATCAAACTTGTTTAAAGTGGTAAAAAATATATATGTATCCAAGCCACATAATCCTTCTATCTTAAATCAGCTTGCGGTTTTTTTTGTTTTTATACAATCAAATCTCTACATGTTCTAACTTGTTTTTTTAAATTGGAATAATTTGTAAGTATTTGTATTACCTTTGAAATAAATGTTTCTACCAAGTGTTTTTTTGTATTTTATTTTAATATTTTAAAAAATTCGAAAAATTAATTTATTTTGACGTGGCTCAGATTGTTTTAAAGAAAAGTGAAGAAGGCTTGTTTATTTGATTCAGAGAAATTCATAATCCATATCGCTAAATTATCTGAAATCTAAAATATTACTTCAGCTAATGAGAACCAGAAAAAAATGGAATTGGAAGACGACATTTAAGCAAAACTTAATTGTATTTGATGTTGTTACAAAGAAAATAATTTTACTAGTCACTTCTTAAATCACTAATTAAGTAAACGGGGTTTACACTGTACAATTTATGTGTCTCATTTCCTTTGGACTATTTAAAGTCATTCATTTTAGTCGAATTGTCGTCTTCTTCTTTTAGAGTTTTCTGGTTCATATGGTCTGGATGATGAAAACGCCTTTTTTCTCTATTAAAAAACGACAATTTGAAGTGTTTAATGCTCTAAAAAAATTCTTTTCCAATTTTCCAATAAAAGAATAAACTGTTTAGTTCAGTTCATTAAACGCTTGCGAATTTAACTATCCAATGCATTAAATGCATAATGATTATTTTTCTGACATATGTTCTATTTTCTGAATATTTGGTCGCTAAGAGAATATTTTAGTACTATGTATGGTTAGGATTAACCAAAATCCACCTTGTACCTTGCACCACAAGATAGTACATATATGGAAGTATATCAAAGAGAGATTGGAGACTTTTTTTCAAGTAACTCGCTTTTTGTTAATATCCGACTTACATCGGTACCAATTAAACCTTTGTCTAAGTCAAGGAACTATGAACAGAAACCCCCGAAACAAATGTACGCAAATTGTGTCTCTCTCCGGTGTCATGCATGGGCAGACTCTTGCATGGGGCGGACTCCCCATAAAGTTTGAACCATTTCAACACAATGTAGACATAAAAAGTAATGTTTTGACATTTTCCGATATTTATTAATGTATTTTGATTTCAAAAACCCATTAAAATGACAGGGGGTATAGGCTGAATGCGATAAAAAAGCGCTTTTGATCGACCCAAAGAAGTTCGTAGTAAGATTTCGATTCTACTGGAGACCACCGGAGGGATTTTATTTTCACTGGAGGGGTTTCAAAAAATGCTTTTTACAATTTACCTAGGAAGGATAACTGAATCCCTCCAGTGGAATTATAAACCCCTTTGAAGGATAACTGAATCCCTCCAGTGGAATTATAAACCCCTAGGAAGGATATCTGAATCCCTCCAGTGGAATTATAACCCACCCGGAAGGACATCTTAATCCTTCCAGTGGAATTTTAAACCCCTAGGAAGGATAACTGAATCCCTCCAGTGAAATTATAAGCCCCTTGGAAGGATAACTGAATTCCTCCAGTGGAATTATAAACCCCCATGAAGGATATCTGAATCCCTCCAGTGGAATTTTAAACTCCTAGGAAGGATAACTGAATCCCTCCAGTGGAATTATAAACCCCCATGAAGGATATCTGAATCCTTCCAGTGAAATTTTAAAGTCCTAGGAAGGATAACGGAATCCCTCCAGTGAAAATATAAACCCCCAGGAAGGATATCTGAATCCCTCCAGTGGAATTATAAACCCTTAGGAAAGATATCTGAATCCCTCCAGTGGAATTATAAACCCCTAGGAAGGATAGCTGAATCCCTCCAGTGGAAATTTAACCCCCCAGGAAGGACATCTGAATCCCTCAAGTGGAATTATAAACCCCCAGGAAGGATATCTTTATCCCTCCAGTGGAATTATAAACCCCTAGGAAAGATATCTGAATCCCTCCAGTGGAATTATAAACCCCTATGAAGGATAACTGAATCCCTCCAGTGGAATTATAACCCCCCAGGAAGGACATCTGAATCCCTCCAGTGGAATGTAAATCACCCTGCGTAAAGATTTGAATTGTAAAAAGCATTTTTTCAAACCCCTCCAGTGAAAAAGAATTCCCTCCGGTGGCCTCCAGTGGAGTCAAAATCTTACTACGAACTTCCGTGACTCCTTTTGATCGCTAATAATCTTACTTCTATCTGTTGCTTCTATAAAGAGAAAATTGTTAAAGACGTCTCATACCGAATAACTTAGCGCCCATACAAATTCAGAAAATTGCAAAATATGACTTAGACCGTAAAAACATCAATTTAATTCCAAACAAATCATTCAGATATTACAACATATAGTCATCGATTATCTTTCGCCACATTTGTATATAGTTTATATTTTAAAATATTTTTGAATTAATTTGCTTTGAATTTGATCATTTCTCTTTCTCTTGCGCAACTATCTAAGAATGTCGCGCACCACTCACATTTTTCTAAATCCGTTAAAAACGTTTTCTGAAAAAAATAAAATATTATAAAATATAAACTATACAAATGTGGCGAAAGATAATCGATGACTATATGTTGTAATTTCTGAATGATTTGTTTGAAATTAAATTGATTTTTTTACGGTATAAGTCATATCATATGTTGCAATTTTCTGAATTTGTATGGGCGTCTTTAACAATTTTCTCCTGATATACGCAATAGATAGAAGTAAAATTAGTAGCGATCAAAAGCGCTTTTTTTCGCATTAAGCCTATACCCCCTTCCATTTTTCGCGAAAGCTCCCTTTAACGTCCAAGTTCAAGGCAGAAAACCTTAAAAATAGTCCCTCCTAAAATTTCTCTGACGTTTTTTTTTGAATAAATGCATGTGCCTACTGCCCACCATGTGCCTCATTATCCCATAGCATCAAAATATAACAATAAAACAAAAATTTCTAGATAATAACTTTATTTCATAACAGCATTATAGATATGATAACAGATTTTATAACAAAATAAAAACATCTTGTCCCAAACTTTAAACTCATAGATAAAAACTCTGATCAAAAAATCTTCGCAACTAGAATGGATTAATGTATATTTATTAAGTGAATGGATTTTTACAAATCCAGCCCATTGTGCGGATAAAAACTTTTCGTACAAAAGAACTTAAAAAATCTTGTTTTAAAGTCTCTAGTTATATGATTATTAACAAAATAAATATTATTTAACAATACAGGACAATACAGGGTGGGGCGGAACTACATCAATACATGTAAATCTAAATACAGGGTGGTGATTCAGAATAACTTATTAAATTTACTTTACTTTGAGCTTTAGTTAGTTAACAAATTGTCTGTAAATTGACAAACATAAGATTTAATGTACACAGTTAAAAAAAAAACTTTAATTATATTAACAAATAAAATGTAATCGGTATATAATTAATATTACTGGTTAACTACCATGGTCAATTTCAACTTCTGAAACCTAAAAGAGAAAACTCCATTAAAGGTGAAAACAATTGTGTAAGCAAAGCAAATCTATTTTTATTTATTCTAAATGAAAATATAAAATATCAGAAATAGCGCAAATATGATTTTTGCAGTTGCGCTTTCGAAAAATTGTACTTTTTTTAGGGATACATAAAAGTGACAGAAGCTGAAAAGGTAAAACAAAAAAAAATGTCAATTGTTATAGTAATCAAGCCTCTATGTTCTATTTAGTATTGATGATAAAAAATAGTCCATTAATTAACTTCTAAAAAAATAAGATAAAACGAATTTAAAAAAGAGCCTCTAAATAATGTACCCCGTTAAAAGAAAAAATAAGGGTCTTAAGTTTAAGTGGATAAAGCCGCTTATTCACACCTATTCACAGTTTAAACTCGATTTCAAAAATGAAGGATTTAAGTTCAACAGATAATTGAGAAATGAATCAAAGAATCCGAAGTGAGAGAGGAGTTGTTTTGAGCAGATTAAAAAATTAAAAGTTTTGACCTTAGGTATTAGTAAAACTGTCTGTAGAGATGTTCAGTAGATTGACCGGAATTGAGAAGTAGCCAAGGGTTGTACTCCTCAGAGTAGGTCACAAACGGAACCTAAAATAAATGTTTTTAAATTTTTCTTTTGAATTCTTTAAATTTTTTAAAATCATATTATTTAAGAACTTATTGCAAAGCTATATCACATTTTTAAAAATGCCCAAACAAGATGCAATTTAAAATGTGAGAAGTCAGTTACCATTTTTCAGAGTTGGAATTACGTTCGTTTAAATCTCAGAATATAATGCCCGCATTTTCAAATTAAAAGCTGACCTCAGGATCTTTTTTCTCCGGCTCATAAAATTCAATATTTTTCGGTATTCCATTTGGGAGTTTCACAAAGTTCTCTTCCTCCTCCAGCTCTTTATATGCTGCTGCTGATGATCCAGTTTCTTCTGGGGTTCTATCCGCAGCGTCCTCTGTATCTCTAGCCGCAGTGCCGAATATTGTCTGGTAGGGATCAACGTTAGAAATCAATCTCTCTCTGGGATCCTCATATTCATAATCAGGATACTCCTAAAAATAATTTTACAAAATAATTGTAATTAAAGTTTTTTTCTATATTTGGGCAAAAACTGTAAGACGACTGTAAAACGCAGTGAGAAATTTTAAAAATTGTCTTTTAATTCATATTTCTAATTTAGATCTTTAATATATGGCAAAACTACTATAGGACCCGTATAACGGTGGAATGGTAAGATGGTTGTGTAACTCAGTGAGAAAATAAAGATAAAAATGTTTGCAACTGTCAAGACGTAAAAACAATATGCCTCAACAAATTTGGGTTAAAACAATACTGTATGTACGTAGGAATTATTTACATACAAGCCTGAGAACCAGCTTAGTTTTTTCCATAAAAGTCAATTTATTATTTCTAGGAACGTTCCCATGATTCTACAGAGTTCCCAAATCAAAATTTGAGGCAACTTGGTCCAGGGGTTCACGAGTTATGATCGGACATCCAAACAGACAGACAAAAAGAGATTACTATTTTATGTACATATATATGTATATTGATAATGATCATAAATCCCATTTACAATTTCTATTTAATTACTAAACTTCAAAACAAAACCTTAAATTTTCTTATTCTCCAAGCTGTACATAATGAATTATTAGAATATGAATTTTAATGTGATATAATTGCATGGTAAGTTGGCACTGAATTTGCAATCTCATTCTTAAGATATTGCACATTTTATTAGATGTATTATCTTTAAATATATATAGGTGTATTTTTATAAATTCCTTTTTACATAATACAATAGCAAGCATCATAAATCAAAGGAAGCAATAGTAATAATAAAAATAATGAGAATAATATAAAATAATGATAGGAATATAAGTGCTTGACACGCCCATTACTAGTTAGGGTTTCCAACTCTAGTTCAAGAAATCACATTTCCGAAGTTTCGATGAGGCAAATATGAAAAATCAAGATTTCGATCATTTTGGTGAATTTCGAACATTTCCCCAAATTTTGGGAAAAGTTCCTAAAATTTGCTTTTCTACAGAAAAACAAAAAAAAAACTAATAAAAATAAAGTTTATATAATCAGAGTCCCTTAAAACTTAAAATTTTATTGCGTAATTATAATTTGCGAATTTCGAAATTGGCGATATTCTTCTGAAACCCTGGTGCTAACCCCAACCTTTTCCTTACCTTTACATAATCTTCTATCCTTGGATCCTTGTATCTATTCCCAGACCCTCCTGGAACAACAAGATTAAATATTTTAAACAATTTATATTTTTTTATTCTGTTTAAATGAAAAGTGTATTATGATATTAATAAAAATGTATCTTTAACTATTCCCTTGTGGTAGAGAGTTTCGACTGCTTCAAAATAAACTTGATAGAACTCAGAGAAAATATATTTCATATCCTCCTTAATTCTTGTGGTGTAGTGTTTAAGCAGGAACTGTTAAAAATGACTAAATAAAAAAGACTGATTAAATATTTACCGTATCCCTGGGGATATCCATAATCCATGTATTCTTGTCCATGTCCATAATCTGTATCATAGTAATTGTAATTCAGTTTATTTGTATCATCATCTGCATCTTCAAACTTCATTGTGTTCCCTGAAAAACCAGGAGAATACTGTTTTAAACTATAAAAAATAATAATAAAATAATCTTTATTTGCATACAAATAATATATCTGCCTATGTATCTATCTATTTAACGTGCCTGTTTTTGGTTAGGCTTTATGTTGAAAATGTTAGAGCACAGTTGATAAAAAAATATCATTTCTTTTTTAAAATCTTTATTTATTTTGTATTTAAAACAATAATAAAAAGATTTTTGTCATCTCTTCTGAAAGTATTAATATCAAATATTTTTAAAACGACAGGGTGTTTAAAATTATTAATTTTACAGGGTGTACCAATATACCTGTTATTGATCCAATTACTTTGCTCGCAGTCTCAACAATATCATTTCTCTTCATTGCAGACAAAGCTCCTGATCAATTATAAATAATTTTAACCCAGTATGTAATAATTAATATTAACAATAACAATGATATAATGATAATAGTAATATAAATAACTGGCTGAAGTTATTATATAAATAATAAAAAACGGTAGTGATTATCAAACATATGAATAATGTTTATGATAAAAGATTACTTTGGATTAAAATATCATCCGTAAAAATAACTTAATACATATTAAATATACTGTATTAAAAAGCCCTCAGCACTCCTTTAAGATTTTAAAAATACAATTGTGTTAGTTAAGTTTAATTTTGATTCACAAAAGTACACTTCCGTTTTACGACCATTCGAACATAAATTGAGAGATAACACACAAAGTTCTCTGAACTCGGCGATCAGACAAAGGTTTTAATAGTACAGTTATTAAAGCGACTTTGTTTGTTTGAAAAAGAGTCACTTTAATAGCGGTTTAACTTGCTTTTGGAACTATTAACATAATTGACCTAAAATTCAAATCTTTTCTGGGGTTATTTTTAACAAGTGCCCGGCGTTGCTCGTGAAAACAAAAAGAATTGAATTTTGAAGAAGAAAATAAATATATTTTTTTTAAGTTTAACTTTTTAGCCTATGTTACCCCAGGGTGGGTTCCCTCAAAATTTATATATTTATATTTATATATATGAGCTTTATAATATATGTAGATTACCTTGTGCTAGTGAGGTCGCTGAGGTTGCGAGGTCGGAGTCCATATTGGTGGCCAGGCTATATGCTACAGTTCCAAGAGCTCCTAATATTTGAATAATTTTATGTCAATTTTTAGAAATTATTGATTATTGGGTCGTTAATGGACGTCAGTTTTTTTAAATAAACGGAAAATTCAGTTAACAACCGAACTAAGCTAAAGATTCCGTCAACAACCGAACTAAGCCAAAGATTCCGTTAACGACCGAACCAAGCCAAAGATTACGTCAACGACCGAACCAAGCCAAAGATTCTGTTAACGACCGAACTAAGCCAAAGATCCGGTTAACGACCGAACTCAGCCAAAGATTCCGTTAACGACCAAACTCAGCCAAAGATTCCGTTAACGACCGAACCAAGCCAAAGATTCCGCTAACGACCGAACCAAGCCAAAGATTCCGTTAACGACCAAACTCAGCCAAAGATTCCGTTAACGACTGAACCAAGCCAAAGATTCCGTTAACGACCGAACTAAGCCAATGATTCCGTTAACGACCGAACCAAGTCAAAGATTCCGTTAACGACCAAACTAAGCCAAAGATTCCGTTAACGACTGAACCAAGCCAAAGATTCCGTTAACGACCGAACTAAGCCAATGATTCCGTTAACGACCGAACCAAGCCAAAGATTCCGTTAACAACCGAACTAAGCCAATGATTCTGTTAACGACCGAACTAAGCCAATGATTCCGTTAACAACCAAACTAAGCCAATGATTCCGTTAACGATCCAAATAAGCCAAAGAAAAACTTCAACACTTTTTCACACCTTTTAAATAAACTGAAATTACAATGAAGCATTCCCTATAATAAGTCTCTAACGATCCATTACTAATTAAAAATGACAAGCTGGCAGCTAAACAATAAAAATGCACCTGTAGTTAGTAGACCCAGGGCTGCGTAGGTAGGATTTATTCCAGACTTAACCTAGAAGAATAAAAATAGATTAGATTTTTCCGCATTTCGCAGTAATATTTTACATACATTTTCTATTTAAATGTTTAGTTAGTTTTTAAAAAAGCATTCAATTAATAATAGAAAAAAATATTTTTAAAAAATAACGGTTTTTTTAAGTATCAGAAGTCAAATTTTTTTCAAGTTGCCTTGATCTCCATTTTGTACAGAACTACGGGATAATTTGTATCCCTATATTTGATATCCCGTGGTAACTGGTGGCCAAACCTTGCAGAGCTTTAATTAAGGGAACACGTGTTTATCCTCAAATTGTAAAGTGCCCACATTGGAAATGGAAATCAAGGCGTGAACTGTACAGAACAGTACAGTAGACGAGGATCTACATTGTACAGAACAGTACAGTAGACGCGGATCTACAGTGTACAGAACAGTACAGTAGACGCGGATCTACAGTGTACAGAAAAGTACAGTAGACGCGGATCTACAGTGTACAGAACAGTACAGTAGACGAGGATCTACATTGTACAGAACAGTACAGTAGACGCGGATCTACATTGTACAGAACAGTACAGTAGACGAGGATCTAACTTGTTGGTCCCTTTCCCAGCAAGCTATAACTTTCATATTTTTTTATTTCATATTTTTATTCAACTACAAATCACGAGATAATAAAAATAAAAAAATCACAATTTACTATGTAGTTTGAACCCGCCTAACCAGAGTAGGTTGTTTTAATTGGTTGGCCCACTATAAACGAATGAGAATTGCAAATAAAAACAATGTAAATTGTACATTTTAAACACAAGAATGATGATAAATCAGGAAAAAGGTAGGGAGGAGGTGAGGGAGTATAAGGGAAAGGGAGGATACTTAGTGTAAGGGTTGGAACAGAGGGTAACATATGTTATTAAAATCATGTTTATGAACTACAGGGTGAAGAAGATAGTAAAGACTAAGTTTATCCACATGATACACAGTTTTTTTTTACAGATATAACTTTTTATTACAATTTGACTAAAAATAAAAGTTTTTCCCTTCCCCTTAATACTGATTTGTCGGCGTCTGTGTTAAATAAAAGAATGTATAAAAAAGCATAATAAATAAAGAAATAAAGATTGTTGAATTACAGATCAAATAACATTTGATTTAAATAAAAAATGAACTCATCCCGCTCTGGTTAGTCCAGGGTGAGTACATGTAGACTGCACATTATGCATGTACATTGTACAGTGTAGATTACCTGTGAATATGTGGTTGCTGTTGAACCACCTGGTGACCCTGATGATAAGTCCGCAGGGGGCGAAACAAAGAACTGAGCAACCTAAATTTATATTTAAAATCGGTTGTCATACTTTCTTTTGAATTATTACAAAGTCAATAGTTCGTTACATTTTAATTGAAATTTAAAATTGTCGTAATAAATTTAAAATTGTTGCAATAACACAAGTATGTTTTTGTTTGTTTTTAAGTGTAAATGAAAAGTAGAGTTGTTACAAGGTCTGGCAATGTCGTCCCAGTAAATCCTGTAGTGGAGTGGCAAATACCTGGTTAGCCGCGGCTGTGATCGTCTGTGGTAAAACCGACACGGCGCCAAGAATACCCGGACCTTCAGCGACTGCGGTGTCCACTGCCGCCTGGCCGATTTTGTTGTCGGCGGCCGGCTGGCCGTTGATTCCGTTTCCTGATAATGAGTTGATGAACTGATTAAAGTTCTGGTTTGCGTTGTAAAGTGCCAGGGTAATCGTATGCTCTAGAGTCCCAGGTGTTGGTAATCCTGCAACAGTATATATATACATATATACTAAGTATTAATTTTTTTTTCTTTGTTCATATGTCCGATCATAACTCAGGAAACCCTTTACCGATTGGCCTACATTTTTGATTGGAAAACTTGGTAAAGTTATGGGAATGTTTTTAGCCTGGTTTAAACATTCTAAATTGAGTGGGTTGACTTTTAATTATTAAGTTAAGAATGGAGTACAAGAGTCCCTTGGAGACAACAGGTCGCATAGAATCGCCAACCTTTATTAAATGATGGGTTGTCCTTTATATAGTAATAGTAATCAGAAAACCTCATATCAATAATGTGTTACCTGGAATAGCCTGCTCCGTCTCTGAGTTGGTTGAAAAAGATCCTTGAGTTGAACCTGAGCTTGAGCTTGAGCTTGCAGATGAACCCAACACAGAGTTCAAGAGATCACCAGCTCCTTTATTATAGAATTAATAACATAACACTTTTTCTATTTTTCATTTTTTTTTTATTGAATTTTTATGATTATTTACCGTTCAAACAACTATTTAATCTCCTCTCATTGATGCATTACAGCTTTTTTGCCTTACAGATAATTAAAGACATATTTCGGCTACTTCATAAATCTTGCTATTTAGATCTGTGTAAGGCAAAAAAAACTGTAATGTCTTGTTAAAATGGGAGATAATACAGTAATTAGAAGTTTAAAATCGCTTTTCTGTATTTATCTACTCTAGTGAATGCAAGCAATACTTTAGGATAAAATAGTCTTTTAATATATTTTCTACCTGAAAATATTCCTTGCACTGCTCTGACCGGAGCAGCGGCAACAGCTGCTGCTGCGGCAGCTGGACTATCCTAAAATTATGGAAGAATGAATGAAGAAATGAAGAAATTATTGAAGAAATAATAAGTAAACGGAAGAATGAATAAATTAAATGAAAAGAGATGAGAGGATGAAAGAAAGAATTAAAGGATGAAAGGAAGAATGAAAGGATGAATGAATGAATGAATAAATTAATGGTTTAATTACTAATCTGTAAACCAGGAACTATAGCTTTAAGTGAATGAATGAAAGAATGAATGAATAAATGGTTTAATTACTAACCTGTGAACCAGGAACTACGAGCTGAGGAAGGATAAAAGGATGAATAAATAGTCTAATTACTAACCTGTGAACCAGGAACTACGAGCTGAGGAAGGCTGTTATGAGCTAATGTCTGAGCTAGGAGTAACTGAGCCTAGATAAATAGGTAACGTCCATGATTTTGAATTGCAGTATTCGTAAAACTAGTTTAAAGAAACTTACAAACACTGTCTTTACTCTCGCTATATTTTCTCTACCTTGTATCTTCGTCGCTATAGCCATAAAATCAATGGGGATACGTTGACAAATGTTTTCTTTAAGAAAATTGAATAGAACTCATAACATTGCTGAACAGTGAACAATCTCTTGGAAGTTATTATGTAATTATCACTTCATGTTTTCTAGTTCAGAATACATAATGATTAGACCAGTCGAATACATGGTAATTAAGTCACATAAACATCCTGTTCTAAATTTCAGTTAAACCAGGTAAACGTTCCGTCCTAAATTTCAGTTAAACCAGGTAAACGTCCTCTTATAAATTCCAATAGAACCAGATAAACGTCCTGTTATANTTATTATTATTATTATTATTATTATTATTATTATTATTATTATTATTATTATTATTATTATTATTATTATTATTATTATTATTATTATTATTATTATTATTATTATTATTATTATTATTATTATTATTATTATTATTATTATTATTATTATTATTATTATTATTATTATCATTATTATTATTATTGTTATTTTTATTATTATTATCATTATCATTATCATAAACGTTATTGAAAGTTAAAAAGTGGCCAGTTACCAAAGAATAATATTAGTTAATATATTCATCAAATTATGCCGGTATTACAAGTTTCCCAAAAGGTGTATTTTTTGCCAAACTATAACTTGCAAACTTCAGTCAATTTGTTGTAAATTTGAAACTTCTCACTAAACTAACCGCACTAGATAAATCAAGCTATTCTGCAACGAAGATTTAAAACCTGGAAATATGTGTCCTCATTACAAAGTTCGAACGGAAATTTATAAACTGCTTAATTTTGTAATATTTTTCAGCTATTCGATTTTTTCTCTTCTGTTTTGAAGGTTTAACATAATTAGTTTGAATAATTTATTTTACATACAAATAAGAATTGTTTTTGCAAAATTTAAATGTATGTTTAAATATTACCTGCAGAAATGAGTATAGTATAAAGAAGTCAAAGTAAATTTAAAAAGGGTTAAATAGACCAATTTAACACTGCAAACTCTAACTTGCTAATCTCTTTTTTTTTGCATCTGATGGTGTAAACTTCTAATATTTTAAACTTTAAATTTAGTTTGATCTGGTTGTTTCATAAATTCAAACAGCAAATAACAAAAGCTTTGTTTTTGGCAGAGGGGAGGGTGAGGGGGGGCAGGTTATGTCCTAATTTTCTAATCTTTTTATTACTAAACATATTGTTATTTGTTACATGTTATGTAAAATATTTCATTTCTCTTCGAAACTTGGCATCCTTGCCAAACCTTTTTTGACGTTTGACTAAATACATTTCTGACGCAATTTTAATAATTATGTGCGTCACATTCTGACAAATAAAGATTTCTTTTTAATGTTTTAATTCTATAATTAGAAGAGCAGGAAGTGTGACGGAGCTTGTATTTAACTATAATATAACCCTCTAGGGTGTTATGTGTAATTATCTAATTTCAACCTTGAATACTGCTTGCTTTTAAACCAAAGTGTATTCGAAGAATACGTGATTATTGAAACAAGCACGTGCATTAAAAACAATACAATATATCATTTATATAATGCATGTAAATTCACGTTAATTCAGATGTCCTTGTTAAAAAAGTCAGCTTCAGTTTAAGCATTCACTTTCTAACTTATTTTAGTCCATTAACTGATTTTTTTGTATGATGTCCTTAGTGTTTTCTTTTTGTAGTCCGTAGTGCATATTTAGGTATATTTAGGTTTATTGCAGTTGTGGTTCAATTATATAAATTATATAAATTATACAAATTATATAAATTATATAAATTATATAAATCTCGTGGCTTTTTATTTAGAATGTTTTTTATTAAGTTTTTTAGGACATACTTTTCACTTTACATCGCATTTGTAGATTTTTTCACAAAAAATATTGGAATTTTTTTAATTTTGAAAATAGCATATTGACTGTATCCACATTTCTTTACATCTTATCTAACCAAATAGTAAGTTTTGTGATTTAATCAGATTTTATAATGTAAAATCTAATTTGAAATTAAAAAATGTTTTTTAATGTAAAATCTACACAATATCTTAAATTTGAAATAAAAAAATGTTTTTTATGTAAAATCTATACAATATCCTAAATATGAAATTTAAAAAAAAATTAATGTAAAATCTATACAATATTCTAAATTTGAAATTTACAAAATGTTTTATAATGTAAAATCTATACAACATCCTAAATTTGAAATTCAAGAAATGTTTTATAATTTAAAACCCAACCAGGATCTTGAATGTAAAACTAAAAGGAAGACAAGATGCTGAAAATAAAAGATAATGAGAGGTAAACTCATTGTGAGAATCTTAATAAAGCATAAAACAATATTAAATATAAATTATTTTACAATTCTAGGATTGATCTCTAATGTAATATCTTACCAACGGAATAGAGTCTTTGCCACAAACTCCGATTTTTAATACCAATGTCTTTTTTATCTGAGTTTAAACTATATATTTTAAGTTTGAAAGGTATACACTTTCAGGTCGCAAAGATATAGGATCGTGTCAGAAAATATGAGTTTGTGGAAAAAACTTTTCCTCTTTAAAATTGTATTCTCAAAGTTAAGTAGAAGAATATAACTATCAAAATACCATGTTCATTATTTTAATTATATTCAAATTTACTTCTTATCTTATTACATGAAAAATAAAAATTAAATTGCAAATATTCATTTTTCACGAAACTTTCTTTTTGCAAATAGTTCATAGTTAAAGTCCTTATTTTCTTTATACACCATGTTTTGACAATTTTAAAACTATTAATCCTGTTACACAATACACAATGTTTTGGCAATCTTTTTTGCGAATTAGCGTGTTCAACATTCTTTTTTTCACCCCCCCCCCTTCCCTCTCTTTACAATTACCTCCCCTAAATTGATTGCTTCACTTTTTCAGTTTAATTAAATGTTCTCTTAGTTTTGTTCCCTTTATATTTCCTAATTTTGGTTTTCTTCAAACCAAAATTGTTTTACCGTCTTCAAACTGTTTAAGCGAAGGATCTCTGCAGAAACTAGGGAATGGCGATTTTTGCAAACCACAAAATAATACTTTTGAAATAGACAGTTGTAGACCGAGTTCGAATTAAAATTTTTTTAGTTGATATTTTAATATTAAAAATAAATCCCACATTTTTCTACACGTACACGTTCCAGAGCTATTTAGAAAAATTTTATTTTTAAATTCCAAATTCTTGAAATTGTGATTTTTTGATGAAATTACCTGAACACAATAATGTTTCCAGTTGAATGTTCTTTTGTTTAAATCTCTGCATCAAATCTTGCTGTTTTATGTTTAATAGTTTTCTCTTTAAAACGGGATTTTTACCTTTTTCTTTTGTAGAATTTCTGCTGGAGTAAGATTTGTTTCAAGTTGGGTATCTGCCGCTATTCCAAGCTTTTCCACTAAAAAACACATTAATTCTCAATATTAGCCGTAATCTAGGAATACCATTATTATTAGCCGCTATAACCTATTAACATTATCAATATTAGCCGCTAATCTAGGATTATCATTAATATTAGCCGCTATAAACTATTAACATTATCAATATTAGCCGCTAATCTAGGATTATCATTAACATTAGCCGCTAAAACCTATTAGCATTATCAATATTAGCAGCTATAACCTATTAACATTATCAATATTAGCCGCTAACCTATATAATATTGATCAAAGTTTAGATGAGTTTCTTTTAACTGACAACTATTGCATTACAGGCAAAGCGTAACATCTTGCTAATGTTTAAGTTTTTAATTTTGAAAATCTGGGACAGATTGAGGAAGGAAGTAAATCTTCTGATACAAAATTATAAAAGATGTTTTAACCACGTCAAAAACAACTTTGCTATTTGCCTCAAAATCATCTTTAATTGCGAACTTGATCGAAGTTTACCCCTTGCCTAAACTTTAGTAAAACTAACGTTATCCTCGAAAAAGGGAAATTTTCCCGCATTCCACGAGGAACTGATCTATTAATCACGTAGAACTAACAACATATAAGTGCATGCTGTTTGTATCTGAATATTTTTAGTCATATTTTGATCTCTCATTAAAAATTAGTCAAAATTAGCGTAACAAAATAATAGCCCAAACAAGAATCAAATAGAAAATGCAAATAATCTACATATAAAGGGTGAAAATGGGTTTTCAGACGCATTGGACTTTTAACCAGGACCATTGACCGGATTCTCCCTGTATATCCGGATTCTCCCTGTATATCCGGTTATACGTCAATTGTTTCTGAAACCTCCTTTTCTCTCCGGAAAAAATGTTTCCCTGAATTAAGTAAAATTGTTGAAATGTAAACATTTCGCTCCTTAATCATGAGAACTTAGAGAGGGAGGCCAGAAAGAGAGAGTTGTATGATGATTGGTTTGAATTTCAATTTATATTTCTTTATAAAAACAAAAATGCATTTGTATCTGCAATTTTCAGCTCAGATTGGGATTTTCAACTTATTTTTTATTTTCTGTTGAGACTTTTTTAACACATTGTCCTTCTTTCATCCTATAGTGATTTTACATCCTTCATTAATGTTACTCTATTAAGATAATTCAATGCCTCCAAACTGTGTACGAGAAAAAGGCCTTAAAGAACAGGTATAGGGTTGAAATGCATGTACATAGCCCAATTTTTGTGACACATGAATCAATTTTTAAAGGGCTTTTCAAAAATTTAGTTTTTGGAATTGTAGCTTTAGTCATAAAAAAGTTATGGGCTATTTTAGATTTTTTTTGCACACAGACCGAACTTTTTACCGCCCTGTACCCTAGCATATGCATTAAAAATTTTTACAAAAAATCCTTTAAATTTCTTTTTATTAAAAGTCAAAAACTTCATGGTGATAGTGTCAAAAATAATAGTGCTAGGGCAAAAAACTAAAGAGGGGTTCCAAACACCCCCCCCCCATTCTGATTAGGATCAAGGTACGACTTTGCGGTTTAATAACGTCGAAAATTAGATTGTGCAACCAAAAGAGATGCATTTGTGTTTTTTAAAAAGGATTAGGTACTTTCCCAAAGGCCCTTTCCAAAGAGCAACCTCCCAATTGACAATTTCCCAAGTGGTAACTTCATAGATCTGCAATTTCCGAAGCGGCAACTTCCCAAATGTACAATTAAGGTTTGGTTACCCTTCTGATCCAGCTTTTTGAAAAGGGGGGGGGGTCAAACTCCTAATAAAACTGGGATGATGTTGTGGAGTACCAAGCGAAAATTGTGAGTGAGAAGGGGGTTAAAAAATATTGAAAATAGGGCAAGCATATCGTCAAAAATGTTTTTTCTCTATCTAAATTTTTGTAGTTCTCAAAAAATGGTTTTTTTTGCATTAATTCGTTAAATTTTCGATTTTTTTATATTCTGTTAACCTGCAGTTTCAAAAATTTTGAGTTTAAAATTTTAATTTTGATATTTATAAAAATTGAAATTTAAAACAAGCCAATTCAGCATGTACAGTGTACACTCCAGTTCATTTTATATGCCGGGCCAAATTTCAACTAGCCAGAACAAGCTGTACAAGTACAAATACAGACTATATAAGGCAAAACAGGATAGAACGTCAAATGAATGATCCCCTTCTAGTGAAATGTCTGTGAATTAGAACTCCAAGTAGAATACTATTTTTCATCTGAAAAATGTCACAAAATTTCACACCCCGGCCCTACTATCGTTTTTGTTAACACTTAAAATCAAAAGATACTGTTGACCCCCCTTTTTTCAAAAGGGGGTCTGCTCCCCCTTGCTCCCCCTGTATCCGCGCCTGGTTCCTAAAACTAATAACAGAGCATTGGTCTAGTAAACTGAGTTTGGATTTATGGTTAAACTACGTAGATTCTAATATATGAGTCATTATCTTGTTAGGTCCATTAATGATAATTTCATCTAATTAATAATACAACCCGGATATATGACCATTCCTAAACATGTGGTTTTCAATAAAATAAACTCAACAGTTGTCTAAATACTAATCTGTCCAATATAAAGACCATCTGTTAAACCAAGCCCATGAGAANAGTTTAATGTTAAACTCTTCATGGGACTTTACTTAATCAGCTTCGTGACAAAGGCTGAGGTGTAGATTAAGCGGGTCAATAACAATTATTATTATAATACGGAGCATTCTGTATTGAGATTATTATTTATTATCTATTATTATCTATTATGTATAAGTTGGAGAACCCGACGTTGCCAAAGTTTAAATATACTTAAAGAATTTAAATACAAGTTTTAAAATTTAAAAAGTTAAGGGTACCGTTGTAAATGAGGAAATGCCATTATTTAAATGGAAGGTTATATAAAATTACTTCTAAGTAAGTTTGCTAAATATTTTTTGTTCATTTCAGTAACATTAACTAATTCACAATTTTATTATAGTTCATCCTATATATCCACTCTTCTTTTTTCGAGAACATTCATCTTAATATTGACAAAATAACCCCTTATATTGCATGACGATTTTTGCAAAAGTTGAATCACCCTGTATAGAAAACGCGTGTCATTACATGTTCCAGTTTGTGTGTACTAGGGGTTATAATTTAGAACTCTTTATCTCCCGTAATATCCTTTAATTGCCCCGTAAATAGCAAAAACTACTTCATGATAATTATAGTAATAGAAAAGTGACAATCTAACAGAGTTATACAGTTCCTTGGGAAATCATACAGAGAGTTTAAGTAATATTTTATTCTAGTATAACTTATAAACTTCAAGAGAGAGTTCCATTGTGAATTTTTACAGAGTTACAGAAAACTATTCTGATACAAACATGACTTTTAACAAGACTTTAATAAAGTTAGTGTTAGACTTAATCATTGGTAAGTTAAATATACAGTTTAGGTTTACAGAGTTACATATACAGTTTAGGTTTACAGAGTTACATATACAGTTTAGGTTTACATAGTTAAATATACAGTTTAGGTTTACAGAGTCACATATATAGTTTAGATTTACGGAGTTACATAGATTATGCTTACAGAGTTAAATATATAGTTTAGGTTTACAGAGTCAAATATACAGCTTAGGTTTACAGAGTTACATATACAGTTTAGGTTTACGGAGTTACATATATAGATTATGCTTACATTGTTACAGATATTGATAATTTATGCAGCGTTAAATATGCAGTTCATATTTACAGAGTTACATATATAGATTATGCTTACAATGTTACAGATATTGATAAGCCATGCAGAGTTACAGATACAGATTAAGTTTGATGACTTACAGATAAAATTAATAGATACAGAAACGGTTTGCAAAATCACAGATACAGATAAGGTAAGATACAGCTTTATGGTTTATAGAGTTACAGATAAAGATGAAGGTTGCATAGTTACAGTACACATAGAATTCTTAGAGTTACAGATACAGATAAGGATTCTCAGAGTTATCGGTTGCACACAAAGTTCAGAATACAGATACAAATATTTCAACATTGTAATTTATTACAGAGCCAAAAATGGGAATTTTGGTTGATCGTATTGGAATGCACATTGACTTATTATTGTTTACGATAAATCAACAGATGTGATTTATTGTATGAACAGTTTGAATTATGCAATACGTAATTAATTACACCAGATTCAAGGTTCGGTATCAGGGTTTCAAGAATATTTTTCAAGTTGTCACACATGACTGATTAATGAAGAAGTATTCAAGGAATGACCGACTATGTTATATTGTGTACTATTACATGTGTAATCATGTAATGTGTTATCATGTAATGTGTTTTCTATAAAAACTGGCAATAAAACTTGTATCTTTTTTATATATTTAATATATATCTAGATTTTTCCAAGGTGTTTAGTATAGGGGGGAAATGTACATGTATGTTGTTTGTATTTAAAAATTTAAATCTAATTTAATTTTAATTTTAATTAATTTTAAAGGGAGTGTTCGCGAAAAATGAAAGGGGGTATAGGCTTACGACGAAAAATAATCGCTTTTGATCACTAATAATCTTACTTTATATCTGTTGCGTCTATAAGGAGAAAATTGTTAAAAGCGGCTTATATTGAAGAACGTAGCGTCCATACAAATTCAAAAAGTTGCAATATACAACTCGTATTGTAAAATAATCAATTTAATTACAAACAAATCATTCAGATATTACAACCTAAAGTCATAGATTATTTTTCGACGCATTCTCACATAGTTAATATTTTATAATTTTTGTTATTTGTTTTATATACAATGCAATTAAAAAAAAATTTTCCGCTAGATGTCTCTGCCACATGTAATCATTCAAAGCATCGAGATCAGAGACATATGGCGTCCAACTATTTCGGCGTGTTAAGTGCATTGTATAAAAAACGAATATTAAATATTAAGTATATACGAATGTTTTCCAATTTTTTACCGATTTGTTATCATTTAGATTTCTGGTATTCTTGATCAGGCAGGATGCCAACCTGTTCAGCAAGTAATTTAATGTTACGCACAGGCCCAACCCTCTTTATGGTAATTGTTATCAACTATGGCACCCTTACCCTGACAAGTACACGCTTAGTAAGTCTTGTCAGAGAGACATGGTTCTGAAAATGTTGTAATTTGGCGGATTACTGTCTCTGGGCGGTAATGTAAACACAAGACGGATGTTACAGCCTGACAAGGGATCCATCTTTCACATAAAAAATCAATGAAATATTCTGTTCATAGGAAACTATTATGTGAGTTATCAAAATTATCAAATTTAATGCTTTTAACAACCTCGGATACTAAACAAACACTGATGCATCTATTCTTGCTTAAAAATTCCGCCCAAAGAGAACTGGTTTAATATGTACGCAGAGTATACACGACCGCAATTAACTTTCCTTGCATTACACCCTTGGTATGCAAAATGTTACCTAGGCGAAATGTTACTGTACAAAAATGTACGAAATGTTACTTATCCACACAATATAAATGCAATTGCAATGGCGTCAGTTGCGCGGATTGCCTTAAAACTGCCTCAGTCCTATTTTTACCCACAAAATAAGTTTGGTAATTTTCTATACGACTGATGAGGATACAAAAAACATATCAAAATTGATATCTAACCCTGAGTTTTTCTATGTGCTAAAGTAAAACCCTTTATTGCTAAAAAGGACAATTTACGTTAAATAATGAAACACTACTACTTTTTACATATCATACAATTAACGAACCAATCTAATTATTAGAGTTTTCACACTTATTTTATATCAGACTTACAGCGTATTTAGTTACCATATTTTCTGCAAACACAATTTTGCAAATTAAAGCGGGGAGATTGGAGAAGTGGGGGGGGGGGCAGTCTCTGTGCTCTTCAATAAGTTGAAATATGCCTGAGATATTGTGTTTTTGCTGAAGATTATGTTTTTGATATTATTAAATAATGGATTGCATACATTATATATTAAAGCTTGACAAGTCAATGTCAAGTGATTATAAACCATCTGGTTGTCCTCAATCTTCATGCTTCTTATACATTTTAAACCTATTAGGAATGTAATGGTCAGACATAAGAGAAGAGAAAATTGTTTGATGTAAAGTTTGGATTATATAAAGTATACCCATTATTCATACAGGTAGGCAGGCTGGCATGCAGGACAATAGTATGGCAGTTAAACAAGAAATAAAAGTGCTAGATAACTGACATGAAGTATTACTGTCGACTCTTGACTTGGCAGAAAGTAATAATGAAAGTAATTAAAATACTTAGTGGCCGGCAGGAAGGAAAAGAAATAACAAGACTCACTGACATGAAATAATAAAAAGTAAAGATTAGGCATTAAATAAGCTGAGTGCAGTCAAGTTTTGGCAAGCCAGGGGAGTTTAAAAATAATCATAATAAAAAGAATATGGATTGTAATGTTTTCTGTAAAATTTGTGTCTTTCTTAAGTAAACAACAGAAATTACAACTTACAAGTCTAAAGCAGGAATTGACTCGCTGCAACAATTTCTGATTTTCTAATCCCATACATCCCTTTGCAACCAAGTGTCGTAAGCCTTATGATATTTCAAACTATGATTGTCAAGATCAAATAGTCAAGTTTGAAATATCAAAGGTTTACACCATCAGGTTGCAAAGACATTGGAATATAGAAATTTAATTTTGAGTGCTTAAATATCGGACCCGGTCTTATCACGAGAATATAGAATGTTATGATCAATGTAATATAGGGAGGCTGCAAATTGCAGATTAGGGTTGTAAGTATATCTTTATCAGCTTGCACAGATACTTTCCAATTAAGAAAACTTAGAAAGAGTCAATTTTAATGGTGGATTAATGTATTGGATTCCAGTCTTAGAAGCAGAGTTGTAATAAAAATGAGAATTACTATGACGATTTTAACCTATTATCATATACTATTTAATATCGTTACTATTTTACTACTAGAAGATAGATAGACACCTGCTACAGGTTGGTTAGATGATGTTAGAAGATAGATAGATACCTGCTGCAGGTTGGTTAGATGATGTTAGAAGATAGATAGATACCTGCTGCAGGTTGGTTAGATGATGTTAGAAGATAGATAGATACCTGCTGCAGGTTGATTAGATGATGTTAGAAGATAGATAGATACCTGCTGTAGGTTGGTTAGATGAGGTTAGAAGATAGATAGATACCTGCTGCAGGTTGGTTAGATGATGTTAGAAGATAGTTAGAAACAAATCTAAGAATGCTTCCAGAAAATGTGAACAAGGAACTAACAGCCTCATCATAACCATCATTCCTGCAATTATTGATATGTATTAAAAAATTGGTTAGTCGAACCCCAATTTTATATTAAAAAATAAAAATTCCATTGTTTCTCTTATTTTTCTTTATTCGTGAATTTTCAAAATGCATTTAACTATTTTTCAGAGTCATTTTTGCCCCATTTGAGGCCCCGCAACAAATATAACATTTTTGTTTGACACGCTAACAAACAGAACATCTTAATCGTTTCTCGTTTTTTTAAGCTTTCTTTTACACAATAATGAGCTGTAGAATATATCCATATTGATTTAACTATTAAAATATAACAATGCAAAGTACAATCAACCAAAAACATAATCATTAAAATATGGCTATTTTTGACCAAACCGTGATCGACCAAGTTTGTCCAAACGTATGACCATTTAATCATTTTTTATCCAATCAAATTTTCTATTTTCTAAACATTACAAATCTAATTTCACACTTCTTCTTATTTATTATCACTCTGTATGAGCGTGCAACTAGATCTAGGAACAGTTTGTAATTACAACTCTAAGATCATCACTTTTATATCTTAAATATATTTGTTCCTATCGTGCTCAGTCTGCTGCAGACTTAAAACTTTAGCCTCTGTTCAACAAATAATCAAATCATAAATATTATTATGAAATATAAACATGGAGTGTTTATAATGTATAATGAATGATACTGCTATTGTATTGTATCTAAACCATGATCTGGCTGTAATTAAGTTGGTTTAGTTTAAATCTATAAAATGATTTTTACTTTTCGTTAGAATAATGTCTGAAGAAATGTGTAATCAGAAAACCAGTAAAACTAATAAAAACCTCAAGCTGATGGTAAAATACCGAAATATCAAGAAAATGACGGATGCATTTTTTTTAGTTCACTTTTTTATATTTTCTTTGGAAACACTTTCTTTTGCATTTGATTCGATAAATTTTCAGATTTAGATTTGTTCATTGATATATCTACATATGTACTTTGATTGTGCCCTTGGACAATCGGTTTTAAAACATTGAATATATTACACTCTTCAAACAATTGCATTTTGTTCGAATTATCGAAATTCCGTATTTTTAAATTTTTTGATTTTAAGCAGTATTTTAGGGATATATCACACATTTTGTACACCCCAACAGGGATTAAAGAAAAGAAAATAAAGATACAATTTTACGCAAAAAAAATAATATTTTCTTCTCCCTTTCTTTACCTGTCTATCGTACTATCTCCTCCTAAGACAGTAAGCAGCGCTGAAACAAATTTGAGTCCGTTTGCAAATATTGTCATTCCCCAGTTTATATCCTGATTTTATTAGGGAACCATTTTTGTACACAACTAAGTAATACTTGCATCAAACACAAACTTTCTAATTTACAATTATTATCAAAACAAAACAAAATAAATTTTATCCCCTCCCTCAAGTCCTTGTTGTCTAAATTTTGTCTCATTATCTTCGTCTTCTTTCATCGATCTGCCCTCTTCTCTGTTTCCTGGGACCTTTCCTTTCCGCCATTTTTTCTTTCTCAGTTTGATTTCATATTTTGATAATGAAGACGACATGTCTTCTATTTTGGACGCCATATTGTCAATATTTTCGACAATATGGCCGAGTTGTCCCAGGTCACGTTTCTCTCGCTCATGTCTAGTTATAAAAAAATATTGAAATTTCTTTTGAGTTTCATAGAATCTGGAAATTGAGAGTCATTGTTTTCAAATTAAATTACATACTGTACTTTTGTTGTCATTGTTTTGCATGGTGAATGTTAATTTGGTTAATAATTCATCTTTAAGTTATGACTTTAGGCAGTTCTAATTAATATCCTTTTGACCATGGCGCATAACCAAAAATTAGCCTCTGCGTTAACACGTTTACTTTTTGCTTTTCCGAGTTAAAAACAGAGAATATTATACTTAGGGGCAAACCACATGAATTCGATTAGGACTCAACAATTAGGAAGTTATCATTGTTCTCAAAAGCTAATTTACTTGGTTTAAAAAACCTAAAGAATAATCATGAAAATATAGCGTTGCTTTATATATTTTTTTTGTTGGATTACAATCCTATAATTTGATTGCTATGTCCACATTTGTTTTATTTGTATGAAAAAATAAAGTAATTGTTCTTTTTTGTAGAAAGGCCCTTTTCATCAGATCCTAAAACAACATATAATTTAATTTTAACTATAGTATTCAAAGAAAATGTCCTGAGATCAATTGTAGAATTGGTTTAACATTTTTGTGTTAATATTTAGATCTCTATTAAATATCGTTTTGTAATTTCGGGTTATTAGAATCCATCCATCTTGCTATATCTATATTATGTCTACTCTTGGTTTTCATGCTTTAAACACATAACTAACGACTGTAATCAACACGGAAATATACCTTTTCATCTTTTGGTTAATCTTGAAAACCATATTAACCACAGCAATTAATTGTACTTCATATTTCAAGAGTTTAAGAGTATATATGAGGAGAATGTTTAAGAGTATAGATGAGGAGAATGTTTAAGAGTATAGATGAGGAGAATGTTTAAGAGTATAGATGAGGAGAATGTTTCAGAGTATGGATGAGGAGAACGTTTCAGAGTATGGATGAGGAGAATGTTTCAGAATATGGATGAGGAGAATGCTTCAGAGTATAGATGAGGTGAATGTTAAAGAGTATAGATGAGGAGAATGATTAAGAGTATGGATGAGGAGAACGTTTCAGAGTATGGATGAGGGAATGTTTTTAAGTATGGATGAGGATAATGTTTACGAGTATAGATAAGGGGAATATTTAAGAGTATGGGTGAGGAGAATGTTTACGAGTATAGATGAGGAGAATGTTTAAGAGTATAGATAAGGAGAATGTTTAAGAGTATGGATGAGGAGAATGTTTCAGAGTATGGATGAGGAGAATGTTTTCGAGTATAGATGAGGAGAATGTTTAAGAGTATAGATGAGGAGAATGTTTAAGAGTATGGCTGAGGTGAATGCTCCAGAGTATGGATGAGGAGAATGTTTAAGAGTATGGATGAGGAATGAGGAGAATGTTTAAGAGTATAGATGAGGAGAATGTTTAAGAGTATGGATGAGGTGAATGTTAAAGAGTATGGATGAGGTGAATGCTCCAGACTATAGATGAGGAGAATGAAATGAAAAATGAGAAATAGGTTTACAGGAAAAATGAGAAGTAGGTTTGCAGGAAAAATGAGAAGTAGGTTTACAGGAAAAACGAGAAGTAGGTTTACAGGAAAAATGAGAAATAGGTTTACAGGAAAATGAGAAGTAGGTTTACAGGAAAAATGAATATGTTTTTGATTATAACTTTTCTTATTGAAGCGCTATTGAAAAGAACAAAGATGTTTTGAATTTCTAATATGTAAGGGGACACATGAGCGAAAAAAGAACAGGATACAAAGTCGGGTCGGAGTTGTAGCATGAATTTGATTAGATTGCAGTAATGAGTAAAGGACTTAAATATAAAAGTTAGGAGATGAAATTTGTTTTCAATATTTTTATTCCTGTTCAAGGTTTGGTGTGCTGTTTCTCCATTTGTAGAACCTATTTTCTGAGGAGTTAAATCTATACTCAGGGTATTAGAGTTTGTTAATAAATTTAGACCAGCCATATTCACTTAATTCACTTTTTCACAGTTTATAGATCACTTCTCGTCTCAGGGACTCATCTCAGGCTCAATCCCACCTCTTATAATCACATAGTTAGGAAAATGATATTCAGATAAGCTTATTTAAAAATAAAATTTTTACGGATTTTGTTGAAATGACATTTTGGGAGCACATTTTTATAGAGACAACATCATAGTTGACAATATGTTTAAGAATTTGAAAGAAAAATTTGAATCTTCAATGAAACAATTCTGAAATCATTATCATTGGTATTTTTATGACTAAGAATGGAAGCGAAACTTATAAGGATAATGAAAGTGAGAATGAAAGTGATAATGAAAGTTTTAAGGAAAGTTATAATGAAAGTTATAATGAAAGTGAAAATGAAAGTAAAATGAAAGCTAAAAATGTGTAAACAGCCTGGCGTCCTCTGAATAATTTCATGAGAAGATTTCGACATAAACAAAGAAACCATTAACTCTGCAATAATAATTCTTAAACAAATTAATTGTCCTTTTTGATACAGATTCAATAAATCATCAGAGAGTGAATTCAGAGAGGGGCGGGGGGAGGGGTCTAATTTCTTTCTAACTTATTATCCCTATAATATCCACCATATGGAGTTTAACACCCGGAGCTAAATAGATTCACACACGGACCCGTCCTACTTGATTAAAGTCCAGACGGAAACTGAAAACAGCGGAGCTAGTTTCTCCCGTTACTCCTGTGCGGTGAGCTTATGGCGAATATTGTTGAATATATTAGAAAAATAGAATTCAAACGCGCGTAGATATACAAATACATGTTCTAAATTAGACTATGTATACAGGGTTGCGCATACAGAATAAGATTCAAAATTCGGTATTATTTTTAGATTTCTGACATAAGAAATTATGTGGCACAACTAATTTGATCTAAATGCTTAAAGAGCTCGATCTTTATGGTCTTCATTTTATGTCATTTTATCCTTTTAGGGTAACCTTTATATTTATTGATCCAATAAGGGAAACCTTTTTTAAAGAAGACAAAAACTGTTTTTAATTGCAGATACTTCAGAGTTGGGACTGGGATAAGAAATTCACATTAGGAATTATATGAATAAAGGATGAAAAGTCTAAAAAGGGATGCCAAAGGAATTTAGTCTTTGCCACAAACTCTATTTGTCTTATCTCTATGTTTTGGCAGCCTGATAGTGTACACCTTTGATGGGTCAAACTTAGATTCTTCAATCTAACAAAATTCATAGTTTGAAATATCTAAGGTTGCATTAGTATTGGGTTACAAAGATATAGGGATTAGAAAATCAGAGTTTGTGACAAGGAAACAATTCCTTTAGAGACAGAACCGAGGTATATTTTAAAGATAAACAGATAAAGTTCTCGGATTTCTAATCCCTAGATCCTACAGTTGGTGTTTCAATCCTACGTGATATTAAGTTTCAAGCTTCTTCATAGATATATCTCAGTATAGACAGGATTGAATAAAAGAAGGTATAAAGTTTTAACTAAAAGAGCAAATACTTGATCAGTATATACACACTGGCGGGTAGCCCTTTTCTCTTAGTCCTGACCTAGCGTGTAAACTAAATAATACAGTTATGTATAGTATACAGCAGATACCAGATACAACCTGAGGCTATATGGGTCAAATCTTATACAGATATCTGTTAGCACAGGTTGTAATTATACAGGATATCAGGAACCAATAGATATTAAATCATTATATTTGGATGAAATATCAAATTATCGGTTAAGAACACAAGATAAGATTTGGACAGGAATAAAATAATAAGAATGGGAAACAAGCAAGCGTAATTTCAAGTGATGAATAAGAAATCAATTTCTTTTATTTTGTAAGCTGATTTTATTCAATTGTGGTTTCTCTGCTAAAGTGATTTGCGCATTTCTGCAACAGGAAAACATAAAATTATGAATTTTCAAAATTGAAGACCTAAATCTAAAAAACGACAATATCTTCCACAAAACTGATTGCTAGATGTTTTAAGGGTACCGATGTGAATCGGGGATTGTGGAAAGAAGGAAGAGAGGAGAGAGAAGGGGGGGGGGAGAAAATAATTGAAACAGGGAAATGAAGAAAAAAGGGAGAAAAGAATCGGTGAGGGGGTGGGGAAAAACGAAGAGAAAAATGAGAGGAAGAGTGTGGAAAATATGTGGAATGTGGCTATAAATGTGAGGAAGAGTATGTGGAATGTGTCTATAAATGTGAAGAAGAGTGTGGAAAATATGTGGAATGTGTCTATAAATGTGAGGAAGAGTGTGGAACATATGTGGAATGTGTCTATAAATGTGAGGAAGAGTATGGAAAATATGTGGAATGTGTTTATAAATGTGAGGTTAAAACAAAAATTGATTAGATCACATATCGAGTTTCTCCGATTAAAAAACAGGAAGACAGAACAGTGAGATGAGTTCTCTTGAGTTAGTGAGTTTATTTCAAAACTACAGTGAGAACTAGATAAATGTGAATCTAATGTCGGCTTTGTTCTTCCGTTTTCATAAAAAGTCACAAAAGATTTTGTAATTTTGTAAATTTTTAAGCAATTTTTCATAAATTTTAAATGTTTGATTTAAAAAAAAATTCGTTGAAAATTAAAAAAATTTTCTTTAAAATGTCGCCGAGGATTTTGTATATATATATATCTTTGAGAATATTTTAGACAGTTTTTTAGAAATAATTGCAAATACTTTGCGACGTTTCATAATTAAAGAAAAATACGACGAGGAACTAAGATTTTCTAGATCATTGTCGGTTTAAGTTACTTTTGTTTAGAAGAATTCATGAAATATGTCACGAAATATAATAATTAGAAATGTCCTTACATAACATGGAAGATGGAAATACAATAATTAGAAATGTCCTTACATAACATGGAAGATGGAAATACAATAATTAGAAATGTCCTTACATAACATGGAAGATGGAAATACAATAATTAGAAATGTCCTTACATAACATGGAAGATGGAAATACAATAATTAGAAATGTCCTTACATAACATGGAAGATGGAAATGGCGGAGAAAATCAATTAGATAGAAAGAGAGACAGATAAAATGAATGATTGTAAGGAGAAGTGGGGTAAGATAACGGAATTGAATGTGTAAAGAATGATCGTGTATACTCGAATTAGATAGAAAGCGAGGAGAGATAAAATGAAGATTGCAAGGAGAAGTGGGGTAAGATAACGGAATTGAATGTGTAAAGAATGATCGTGTATACTCGAATTAGATAGAAAGCGAGGNGTTGTCTATTTAGGGGAAAGATAAAGCTGAATCTAAAAAGTTCAAACTCAATAACAAAAAATTGTTGATGTCTTATTTATGCATTAATGCAAGTTTTAAAATCTTGTCTTTCTTTTTAGTTCTTCTAAATAAATCAAATATTAACTAGGAGTTTTTATATTAACTGTTTAAGTGGATTAAAAAGACGAAAGACGATTTGATGCTTAATTTCCATGATTATTAGGACACTCTGTAGGTTAATTGTGTTTTTAAAATATGTCTCTTCTGCGGTTTCTTGGCATTTTCTCTCTTAACTAAGTTTTTAGTTAATACTTTAAATACTTTTCAAAAACTTGTCAAAATGTCAAATTTACAGATATGTTTAATGTTCATCTTTAATATTTTAGATTAAAGTTGTATAAACTAAACTCCATGATTAAAAAAAAATCTCAAGTTTATACAAAATGGAACATGAGTGATCGATTTATGGGACTCGAACGAGAATTTAAGGAGTTAGGACTAGAAGACTCTATGTGATACTCATATCAGCTTCTGCAAAATCTTTCATTATTAATTACTATTCTATAAGAAGACGATCTGCTGGTAAAACAATACTGATTGATGATTAGTACAGAGAGAACGCACATTGAGAGCGCATTATAAAGAATGCATTTATGGGAAGCAGTCCTGAGAACGCCACAAGACATAATGCATCCATAGCAGCTTTATGTCATAGAACATAAACTTTTGTAAATATAGATTTTGTATCTCTTTTTTGTTATGCACATATTTTTCTCCTTGTTGTTTACTCGATACATTACTTTCTTAATGTAACCATCCTGTCCCTTTGACCCCAGATTTTACCACCATGTCATTTACCCTCAATTCTGTATCCGTACATATTTACCCTGGGGGGGGGGGGTCAATCACCCCATCGTGTTTTGCGATAACTCAAAAAGTATTTTAATGAATGTAATGAATATCGTGTAACACTTTATCTGTAAAACCTGAACTACATTGTACATGTTAAATTATCTACGTTAACCCCATATCATGAATATTTCATATTTTAACTGCGCTGTATATAACTACGTAACATGATTAGCTTAATCATGTGTTGTATATAACGACGTAAAACTTGTAACTACGTTGATTAATTTGTAACATCTAGAAACCTCAAATACATTAGTTGGAATAGACTCGGCTTTTATTATGGTGAGAGAGTAATTTGTTCCACATTTTAACCAACAAGTTGACAAGGTTGTGTCTGTATTGGCATAGATAGCTGATGAGATTGTGCCCGTGTTTGGCATAGATAGCTGATGAGATTGTGCCCGTGTTTGGCATAGATAGTTGATGAGATTGTGCCCGTGTTTGGCATAGATAGTTGATGAGATTGTGCCCGTGTTTGGCATAGATAGCTGACGAGATTGTGTCCATGTTTGGCATTGATAGTTTACTAGCTTGTTTCTGTGCTGACATTGATAACTGACGAGTTGTACCTGGATTGATACGCGTCTGGAAGCAGTTTAAAGAGTAAGGCATTTACTAAAGGAATCTCAAATTTTCTGACTTTTCTAACTAACAAACGCCCATCACTTAAGGCTAAAAGCTGAGCTTTTACAACTTACTGATTCCTCAGGCATACTGTCTAAATGCCTTTTTTACTTATACCGAACTAAATCTATATTTAGACCTACTTCCAGTCACTGGATTTCAAGACTGTATAGCTCGTTGGAAAGACTTTAACAAAAGCAACCAGTTTACACAATTTTGCAAAGAAATTTTGCACAGATTTTTGCACATATGCCTTTGAAGGGAATTTGCATATTTTCAGTTTTTCTTGAATACACATTTAGGTTTCAAGAATTTTAAAAATATTTTTGCAGATTTGAATTCGCTGGGCCGATATATAATATGTAAATAAATATATAATTTGTTGCAATTTTCGCAATTCTTCTTTGCACAATTTTTTGCTTAATAGCTAGATTCTGCAATAAATATTGGGTTTTTTGCAAATGCCATTTTTTCAGTTTATTGAAGTAAAGCCAAAGGGCTTTCCAAAAACGTATCAAATGTTATAGAATTGTATCACAATAAGAAAAAAGAAGGGGGGCAATTTGACCCCCCCCCCCTCCGAGAACCAGTCATGAAACCAGAGTTCAGTATAAATAGGATTAACATGCTTTTGTCTTTTTTACCACCTCGTTTAATTAACGTCTTTTCCTATTATATTGTTCCCTCTCTGAGACCATATTCTGTATCCGGTCTTATGTTGTACATCCATATATACTGTATCCGGTCTTATGTTGTACATCCATATATTCTGTATCCGGTATTATGTTATACATCCATATATACTGTATCCGGTCTTATGTTATACATCCATATATTCTGTTTCCAGTCTTATGTTATACATCAATATATTCTGTATCCGGTCTTATGTTATACATCCATATATTCTGTATCCGGTCTTACGTTGTACATCCATATATTCTCTATCCGGCCTTACGTTGTACATCCTGTTCTCTGCACGCATAGTGAAGTGAAATCTCTATATAAAGACTAATCATAACATATTCATTATTATTTCAAAAAATCGTCACACAACATGGATATATGTAACACTGCAGCTATCTATCTATCTCATTTATTTCTATCTATCTATCCCCTTTTCTTTCCTGTAATATTCTTTGCTTGGTTTATTTTTCCTGCCGGGTTCAGTCTGTTTTTAAACTTAGTTGTAAAATCATGCTTATTCATGACTAGAGACGGCAGTACATTTTATGGAATTCATGACTAGAGACGGCAGTACATTTTATGGAATTCGTGACTAGAGACGGCAGTACATTTTATGGAATTCATGACTAGAGACGGCAGTACATTTTATGGAATTCGTGATTTAAACAAGTTTAAGGTACTATAGTGGTTAAACATCGTTAATGACGTAATTATATCATTAATATTGTACTATTATTATCATCATTATTGTTATTTTATAATGATTTCTATTTTACCATGATTTTTCTCATTATCAATATTGTTATAATCATAAAATCTAGTTTGTATAGAATGGGGAATGCTCTGATAACCTACTGGAACTCTGTATCTAGTTCTATCTCTAATATAACAACAGCAACATGGTCTGGGATATCCTATCCGTTCACTTGGCCTTCAGCCTCAGCATCAGGTAGGACCAAAGGTCAATAGTCGAGTTCATTAATAGAGGTCAATACTAGAGGTAAATACTAGAGGTAAATACTAGAGGTCAATACTAGAGGTCAATACTAGAGGGCAATACTAGAGGTCCATACTAGAGATCAATGCTAGAGGCCAATACTAGAGGTCAATACTTGAGGTCAATACTAGAGATCAATACTAGAGGTCAATACTAGAGATCAATGCTAGAGGTCAATACTAGAGGTCAATATTAGAGGTCAATACTAGATGTCAATACTAGATGTAAATACTAGAGGTCAATACTAAAGGTCAATGCTAGAGGTCAATACTATAGGTCAATTTCTTGAGGTCAATACAAGAGGTCAATAGTAGAGGTCGATACTAGAGAGCAATACTAGAGGTCAATTCTAGATGTCAATACTAGAGGTCGATACTAGAGGTCAATGCTAGAGGTCAATACCTGAGGTTAATACTAGACGTCAATACCAGAGGTAAATACTAGAGGTAAATACTAGAGGTCAATACTAGAGGTCGATACTAGAAGTCAATACTAGATGTCAATACTAGAGGTCAATAATAGAGGGTTATAGTAGAGGTCAATAGGAGAGGTAAATAGTGGAGATCAATAGTCAAGGTCAACAGTTGAGGTCAATAATAGATGTGAATATCAATAATAGATGTGAATAGTCAAGGCCAATGCTAGAAATTAATATTGGAAGTCAATAACAGGTGTCGTCAGTGGAGGACAATAGTAAAGGTCAAAATAGAAAAAAGAAAGGAAAGGAGTTTATGAGAATTTCGGTACCAGTACAAACGTCGGACCCACAAACGTCGGACGGTACAAACATAAGACTTACGAACGTCGGACAGTACAAATGTCGGACCAGTACAAACGTCGGACCAGTACAAACATCGGACCAGTACAAACGTCAGACTGGTACAAACGTCGGACCAGTACTAACTTCGGACGGCTACATTTATAAGGAAAAACGTCGGACCAAGGAGGAGAAAAAATATATTTGAATTTTCAGATTGAAATCCTTGTAAATTCGCAATTTTCTCTCAAAAAAATTCCCATTTTTTTTGTTAAAAATTCATAATTTCACAAAGTCTGGATGCATGGACGAGGAGACTGCTAACTAGATTGAGGCACCTACTTGATTCAAATCAGTATGGTTACAAAGAAGAAACCCAACAAAACCTATTACCAATGCATTCAAAGGAAAAACAATTCTTGTCCTGCAGGAGCAGTTGTAAATAATGAGAATGATAAGATTATCAGTTTCCTGGGAGAGCATACTCATGACAGTGATCTTTTGAAGAAAAGAGTACGTGAAATAGAAAAACAAGTAGTTAAAGAAAGCTCTGGAAATATAGCAATAAGTCCACGAACTGTTCTTGGAAACATCTACAACATCGGGTTGCAAAGATATAGGGATTAAACTGTATGATCTTGTAGAATTCATAGATTGCAATTTTTTAAAACAATGGTTCATTCAAAATCTACCAAGTCCGACGTTTTTTCTTATAAATGTACGTAACCGTCCGACGTTTGTACTGGTCCGACGTTTGTACCAGTCCGACGTTTGTACTAGTCCGACGTTTGTACTGGTCCGACGTTTGTACTGTCCTACGTTTGTGGCGTCCGACGTTTGTACTGGTACCGTTAAAAGTGTTCAATAGTGGTGGAAGTCAAAGTAGATGTCAATAGTTGAGGACAATAGGTGGGGTCAATATGCGAAATGAGCAGAAGAGGTAATCACTAAGGTCAATATTGAAGGTCAGAATTAGAGGTTAATATAGAGTTCAAAGGTTTGCATTGATGTCTTAATCCCTAATTACCGAAATTTACGAAATTAAGTGGTTTTTTTTTACCTTTTCCATAAAAGTGTTTAAATTTATTTTTATTAATTTTTTTTAGCTTTTGTTATTTATAAATTATAATTAGGTAGTTATCATATGCTGCTGTGGAATACTGAGTGTAGGTTTTGTGATCTTATTCAGCCAACTGGTTTGTTATTTTCTTTTCCTATTCAACCAACTGGTTTGTTATTTTCTTATCTTATTTAACCAACTGGTTTGTTATTTTCTTATCTTATTCAGCCAACTGGTGCGTTATTTTCTGATCTTATTTAACCAACTGGTTTGTTATTTTTTTATCTTATTCAACCAACTGGTTTGTTATTTTCTTGTTTTATTCAACCAACTGGTTTGTTATTTTCTTATCTTATTTAACCAACTGGTTTGTTATTTTTTTATCTTATTCAACCAACTGGTTTGTTATTTAGATTATCTTTTTCAACCAACTGGTTTGTTATTTTCTTATCTTATCTAACCAACTGGTTTTTTTATTTTTTCTATCGTATTCAACCAACTGGTTTGTTATTTTCTTATCTTATTCAACCAACTGGTTTGTTATTCAGTTTATCTTATTTCAACCAACTGGTTTGTTATTTTGTTTATCTTATTCAACCAACTGGTTTGTTATTTTGTTTATCTTATTCAACCAACTGGTTTGTTATTTAGTTTATCTTATTCAACCAACTGGTTTGTTATTTAGATTATCTTATTCAACCAACTGGTTTGTTATTTTGTTTATCTTATTCAGCCAACTTGTTAATAATCTTTATTCTTGCTAGGCCATTTTTAGATTTAGATTTTTTTCTCTACTTGATTCTTTTAAGTAGAGAGAGCGCTTTTTTTGATATAAAGATATAAATGAAGAGATTAAATTCAAACTATAAAAGTAAATTATTTGCAGGAACCTGGGTCGGAAGATTCTTAAATTACAGGTTAATCACAAAATCATAAAAAAATATTATCACCTAAAAAAAGAATTTCATTAGTTTTTGGAAATATTTTTTTCTTATTTTAATTGTCCCTTTTCCCCAAAAAAAATACTACAGTGGACCATAAATCTTTGGAATAAAAGACGACATTTTAGGGGCGTAAATAAGGATTCTGTAGGGGGGTATATTTTTTTTAATGTGGTACGCGAAGCGCGCCGAATTTTTTTTATACCCACCCCTAGAATTTTTTTACCTCCGGAAGAGCATTATACTTAATTTGACATATAGTGGAAGTACGCTACTGCATTAAAAACTCGATTTTTGGGTAAAATTTATCTATGTTACTTTGATAAAGTTGATTGAGTAAGATTAGCTGCGCGAAGAGCAAAATGTTTTAAATATTTTTCCTAATAATTAATGGTAATCATGGACATGGAGAATGGAGATCAAGTTACTAAACGGGGATATTTGTGTCCCCAATTCTAGGGGGGAGTAATTACCCCCAGGATTCTAGGGGGTGGGGGGGGAAGTAACCCCAATAACCCCCCTTATTTACGCCACTGCGACATTTTATAAATCTATTGTGTTTTGGATGCTGTTCTAAAGAAAAATGTTACCAGTAGCATTAGAATGAACTTATCAAGTGAACACTGCACAATTGCTGTGTTTCGTGTTCTTTGATAATTAAAATCATAACTTGAATCTATAGAGTGGTCTTCCTTATTCCCAGTTGTTTGAGTCCCGCTGAAAAGCTGATTTAAAACACCATTAAAAAATTTTTTTGAATGTATTAACGAACTAGAGTTCACAAAGGATGATACTTTAGAGACGACTGTACGGAATTCATATTGTGTGTATCCTAATATTTAAACGATTTTCTGCAACTGTAAACTTGATTTCTTTATTTAACCTTGGGGTCGTGATATTATCTGAGCTTCATGTCGTCTTTGCAGTCTCATCCTGTAAGTGCACATGAATCACCGCAGTCCGGAATTTATGAAGAGAGAAAGTTAAATGAACAAAGTACGAATAGTTTAGCTATACTTGAACTTGAGATGGGTTAACTTATAGTTAAACTCACCGTACCCAGTTCTCAGTAACAAACTAGTACTTACTTCCAACCTTAAAAATCATGATTTCAGGAAGAAAAGAGAAGATCCATCCACTAGATTCAGACAAAGTATCATACAATCCCTAAGGTTTCCGTCCTACCCGGAGAAGGTTCAGACCAGGGTAGGGCGAGGAGAAGAACAGGTTCAAGAGAAGGTTAAAATCCCGGAACAAAAAAGCGGAAGAATCCTGTGGAGCAAACTCGGATTTTAAGTTTTGAATATACATGTTTTCTGGACGCCATAATCAAAATATATGTTAAGTATTTAGCAAAATAAAGAAATATTTGGACTATTTTAGCGTTAAGGAAGAATTAATATACAGGGTGTCCCAATAAACATGAGAATTCAGTGAAAACTTCTATATCGTCTTTGTTATGAATTATTGTAATACCTAATTTCTAAAACCATCATATTTTTATGTCTGCTGGAGTTTATTTAATGAAAACGGTAAATGGCTGTAAAGATGTGTCCATGATGTTTCTGTAAGATGAACAGTGAAGACGGACAAGTTTACTCTGTTTGCAGTATACTTTTGTTTGACTATAGATACAACCGTATGCAGTCAAAACAAAAAACAAACAAATTTTAAACATAGCAGACGAAAATCTTACGGATTACAGATTTCTCGGATTCAGTCAAAGACGATATAGAATTCGTCAGTGAATTCCCATGTTTATTGGGACACCCTGTATATGTTTGTAAAATATAATGACATAATTCAAAAAGCCATATGTATGGGAGAAGAGGTGTTGGGCGTGGGAAACATAAGATTCAGGAGATTCAGGAAGGATCAGAAGGAAAGAATTTGATATAGAAGAGTTAAAGTTGGATAGGACAAGGAAGAAAATACAAGAAGGATGCATTCAAGAAGGTTAGGGAAGAGAACTACAAGAAGGATAGAACAAGGAAGAGAACTACAAGAAGGATAGAACAAGGAAGAGAAGTACAAGAAGGATAGGACAAGGAAGAGAAGTACAAGAAGGATAGAACAAGGAAGAGAAGTACAAGAAGGATAGGACAAGGAAGAGAAGTACAAGAAGGATAGGACAAGGAAAATAAATAAAAGAATTGGATAGGACAAGGAAGAGACATACAAGAAGGATAGGACAATGAAGAGACATACAAGAAGGATAGAACAATGAAGAGACATACAAGAAGGATAGGACAAGGAAGAGAAATACAAGAAGGATAGGACAAGTAAGAGACATACAAGAAGGATAGGACAAGGAAGAGACATACAAGAAGGATAGGACAATGAAGAGACATACAAGAAGGATAGGGCAAGGAAGAGAAATACAAGAAAGATAGGACAAGGAAGAGAAATACAAGAAGAATAAAACAAGGAAGAGAAATTCAAGAAGGATAGGGCAAGGAAGAGAAATACAAGAAGGATAGGACAAGAAAGGAGAAAAGGACGTGGTTAACTAGTAACTTTCTTTAATAATAAATTAGTATAATCATTATTATCGCAATTTGTGTTAGTACACTGTAGATTTCTCGAAAATATTCAAAATTTCATTGTTCAATTTTTAACACATATTTCCTCGTATCTACTTCACACTTTTACATTGTTTACTTAATTAATTATGCAGTGAGGTAATTAACATCACTTAATTACCTCATAATGTTAGAGTGGTGGGGGGAGTTTTAATTTACTTGGCTCTTTAATTTCTCCATATTTTAACATATTATTCAGCGCAAAATACAGGGCTACAATTACAGGGGACATTAGTTCAAAAACTAACCAATTGTTTCCCCTGAAATACCCAGTTTTCTTGAGACTTAAAGGGAGTGTTCGCGAAAAATGAAAGGGGGTATAGGCTTAATGCGATAAAAAAGCGCTTTTGATCGCTACTAATCTTACTTATATCTGTTGCGGCTATAAGGAGAAAATTGTTAAAGAATAACTTAGCGCCCATACAAATTAAGAAAATTGCAACATACTACTTAGACCGTAAAAAATCAATTTAATTTCAAACACATCATTGAGAAATTACAACCTTTAGTCATCGATTACCTTTCGCCACATTAGAAGTAAGATTAGTAGCGATCAAAAGCGCATTTTTATCGCACTAAGACTATACCCCCTTTCATTTTTCGCGAACACTCCCTTTAAGC
>NW_019396154.1:247162-314360 GCF_000591075.1 Eurytemora carolleeae
CCCCTCCTCCCCCTAGAGCATCGAAATGTATACGCCCCTGCGCGCAGTTATCGACAATTTATGAACAAGTCTAAAATCATTGACAGACAATATAAATATTTTATTATTAAAACTATTTGAGTCATTCTGTAATAAATATCCACGAGTACTATTACAGGGCAACCTGATACCTTATCTATGTTCCTGCATACAACTATTATCATTTTATGCATCTCGTATAACCAAAGATTAACATTATCGTCCACTCACCCTGTAAAAGTATATATAGGACATAGGTACTAGTTGGGTGTCCGCTACGCCGGTCACCCTATTTGACCTATAACCTTATGTTTCAATAAATAGTTAAGTGTAAAATCTAGCGTTGAATAGACCTGGCTTAAACCTTAGATAGAGAAGACAGGAATACAGTGCGTTTACTGTAATTAAGATTGATTCGGAAAGACTGGCATTTTGTGACAACTCTTAGATGTTTTTGTAAGTTTTCTATCTTCATTCAATTTAGAAATTACCATTTTATTTTATTTTTTATATTATTTCTTATATTATATTCATCTTTATTCAATTTGAATAAACATAAATTGATCTATTCACCAATGATTTTTTTAATAAGTTTAATCAGTGCTTAGGATCCATTTAATTTCGATGCGGATCCGGATCCTGGATCCGCACTGGAAAAAAATGGATCCGGATCCGGATCCAGGTCATTTCTATAAGATTTACTGAATCTTTTTAACAAAATTTTTTTTTTTAATTTTTTGATTTATTTTTTTTCGCATATTTTTATCCTAAAACTTGAACCATTCAGAAATGAGGAAATTGTTATAATCTCTTTTTTTCTTCAAAAGTTCCGATTTTGGTTTTAGAAGTAAAAAAGGTTTTCTTGCAGTTTTTGGTTGATATTTTACCCATTGGATCCGGATATGTGGATCCGCATATTTTTGCGGATCCGGATCCAGGAAGCCAAAATCTTGCGGATCCGGATGCTAAGCACTGAATTTAATGTATACAGTTTTTTCAGCTCCCGTGGTGAAGTGATTACAGTACACATATTTGACGCAAAAAAAAGTTGATCTCCAATGGTGCAGAACACATGTAGGTCGCTATAGTTTTGATCTCCAATATTGCTATACTAAATACTTGACGCGAAAGCTTTGCACTCCACTCATTACACATCTGATACGCAATGCTCATTGCTAAAGTACACAAATTTTATTAAGATTTTCTGAATTTTCTCAAATTTGATTAGTATTTGATGGTAATTTATGCGGACAGCATTCATTTGTGAAAATATTGATTTCAAATTATTTTCTTCTTCACGGACCGTAGAATTTTTGTCCTTTAATATTAAAACCTTTTTACTTTTTAATAACAATTTCCGGATTTAAAAACAAAACTTGGACCACTACAATATATAACAATATTATTTTAATAACAAGTTAATTTTCACATGTTAAAAAATTGTAAAGATAAAATAACAATTCATGTTTAGATCTAGTAGAATAATTAGAATATACTTGTCTTGTATTTAATTTTATGATCTTGTGGAAACATTAAGGTTTTATAACTTGTAAAGAGATACATTAAACCCAGGAGAAGGTTCACGTCAAACAATAATAAATCTACGGAAAGAAAAACAAGTATTAAGATAGAGAATGACATCTAACCAACCACTTGCGTTGAAAAATCCACAAGTCGTTAGTGCTTGGGAAAATAATAATCGCTAATTGATCTGTAATTTCATGTTGATTTCATGGAGGATTAGAAACTTCAAGGGGCTGTACAGATAATTTCAATTGACCCTGAATTTGTAGACTGGCAGGCCAAATTCACAACGGTTCCCTTTAAATCTTTTGTCTGATTAAAAATAAATGATATGAACTCATTATTTTTAAACTATAAATAGATATTTTTAGTTGGTGGATTTATGATCTGCGGAGACAAAAAAGAAAACTGTGAAAATTCTAGAAAATAGAAAACGGACTTTATCATCCTCATAGTGTAAAGGGTAACGTTGTGAATCGAATAAGTCACTTCATAAATTTAGAGTCTATTGAAAAAACGTATGTAGTCCTTTCGTTGTTTCTTTTTATATAAATTATAATTTTCCTGCGGCAGCATCAAACCCTGGTCTCTTCATAATATGCAGTTCTCCAAATATATCAGATTGATTTACATCAACCGCCATCACCTTCAAAATATTTTAATGTAAATTTTTTTTTATTTTGGCATTCTTTTTTTAGTGAATAATAATCAAAATGTTCGAAAAACAGAGATAAAAATGTCTGACAATGTAAAAATGCAACCATGATAAAGAGATTATTTTGGGACATCCTACGTTTATATTTTAACATACAATACATTACGCTGTTGGCGTAGAATGTTAATTTTCATAATTGTAAACAAACACATAAGCTTTGTTTACATAACACTACAGAGATAGCCATAATAATGTAGAATAGGAAGACGACATACAACTTACAACCAATACCGAATTACGCATTTGATGTTGTTAAAAAGTTGAGTGAATTGGGTCTGTTTACACTGCACAATTGCAGTGCCTCATGTTCATTAGACTATTTACAGTCATAACTTAAGTTTAAAAGTCGACATTCTATTCAAGAGTTTTCTGGTTATCTCTGTAGTTCTAGTGCAGATTTCACAGCGAATGAAACCTTATTCCTGTTCTTCACTCTTTTAGTTAATTATAAAAGCTCTTTGTCTCAACTTTCGTTCAAAACATGAAGTATCCATTAACACCTTTATATTCTAATCAAACCATAGTAAAAACTACCTTCTGTAGAACCAGAAGAGAATAGAACTTCTGCGCAGCTTGTTTCCTGTTATTACGTTTGAGAAGGTTGGTCAGCTTTATATTGTTAGATTCATCCCATCTCTTACTCAGGTTTCTGAACAGTTATAAATTGGTGACCTTGATTTTTTAATCAGACAACAGTTGATTGGTTGTCATCTTCGTTCTTACTTTAAACTGATTAATAAGCTCTATGAAACTATTTCAAATTAAAAATAACAATATGACATTTCATACTGAAAAAAGAGAATCAAGAAAACATTCCATAGTCCACTGTTTTCTCATTACCACTGTAGGCCACCCATTTTTGGTTGATTTTAACTAAATAAATATTTTCAATATAGAAATTATATTTAATCATAATATTTACAGATCAACTAGGTGTTCTATTCTTTATACAGGGTGTCCCACGAAACATGACAATAGGAAGACGACTTGAAAGTCGTCTTTATTATTTGAATTTATTTGTGACATTTAGTCTTCTATCTACTTTAACATGTATGATTCTTGAAACAATTATCACATAATTCTCCTAGCCCTGGCATTTCCAAAAAGTGGTCTGCGTTTTTTGTGCTTTCAATATTACCGGAGATATAAAGAGTTTGGTTCAGNATTCGATTCGATTCGATTCGATTCGATTCGATTCGATTCGATTCGATTCGATTCGACTCGACTCGACTCGATTCGATTCGATTCGATTCGATTCGATTCGATTGAATTCTCAATTATTATTCATTATAAACCATTCTTCATTCATCCTTCTCATCCATAGTACATATATGTGTAACAACTGTGTGTTTGAACCTGTAGCTGTTGCAGTAGCTGCCTGAGAAACCCATTGATCTGTGAAATCTGCCTGAGGTAGAGCTGTGGGAGGAGTAGGGTAGGGTTCCTAAACAAATAAACAAATTAAAGGAGGGATAGGAGGAGTAGGGTAGGGTTCCTAAACAAATAAACAAATTAAAGGAGGTATAGGAGGAGTAGGGTAGGGTTCCTAGACATATAAACAAATTAAAGGAGGTATAGGAGGAGTAGGGTAGGGTTCCTAGACATATAAACAAATTAAAGGAGGTATAGGAGGAGTAGGGTAGGGTTCCTAAACAAATAAACAAATTAAAGGAGGTATAGGAGGATAGGGTAGGGTTCCTAGAAATATAAACAAATTAAAGGAGGTATAGATGTAGGTAGGGTTCGTTGACAAATAAACAAATTAAAGGTTTAGGAGTAGACAAATAAACAAATAAAAAGGGGTTGCTTCCCTACAGGAACACTGCACCAAGTCATGGTAGGGATATAAATGTACTTGATAAAAAAATCCATTTTTTCCATAAATTTTCTTATTATTTCCTTTATGTACCTGGTAGGATGGATCATGTACAGGTGTCGTGTAGTTATGTACAGGTGTACCGGGAGGATAAAGCGGTGTAGTGTAGTTATGTACCGGTGTACCGGGCGGGTACACAGGTCTACCTTGTCGCTCTTCAGATCCATACTCGGGGCTACCGAACCCGTTATCCTACAAAAATATGAAAATTTGAAATACAATATCCTTCCACTATATAATAAATAAATTCCTTATCCAATATACAGGATCGACAACACGATATTTACAACACAATAGAAAAGTCGGTGGATATGATATGATACCATAATATAATTTGTTTAAATTATTTTTCTCCATGGGTACCAATAAGATAACCAAAATTTGTGAACGGTCCCTTTAAAAGTTATGATCCCCTGCCTGTGGTGGGGAGTGTAGAGGAGTATGATCAGGAGGAGGTATTCCTCCAGGAGTCTGTAGAACACTATTAGTAGTTTCCAGCTGGGGATCTTCACCCTCCGAGGCCGCAGAAGCAACTGACGGAGCAACTGCTGCCACTGCTTCAGCTTGAGCTTTTTCCTGTAATCTAATAAAACAAATATGAAAAAATATCTTTAATTCTTTAAAAATATCAATGATTCCCCTTTCTATGACCGTCTCTCACAAGAACTTTGTAAAGTATATTACTTGCAGATGCAGAATGGAGGAAAAGCTTGAATTTATATCTGGAAGCATGGATGAAAAAGTGCAGAATGGAGGAAAAGCATGAATTTACATCTGCAAGCATGGATGAAAAAGTACAGAATGGAGGAAAAGCATGAATTTATATCTGGAAGCAAGGATGAAAAAGTGCAGAATGGAGGAAAAGCATGAATTTATATCTGGAAGCATGGATGAAAAAGTACAGAATGGAGGAAAAGCATGAATTTATATCTGGAAGCAAGGATGAAAAACGTGCAGAATGGAGGAAAAGCATGGATTTATGAATGGAAGAATAGTTGAAAATATTGATGAATGAGTAGATGTATTATTAGAAGCATGGATGAGAACAAATATAAACGAAAGCATAAAACGTATTATAAAAGAAAACGTAGATCATAAATTAAAAGTTTGAATTGGTTTAAAAAGAAAACAAATTGAGTTTGAATGAACTGTCAGACTAATACTGTGAAGATATCCAACCAAGTTACTAAAGTTTTCTTTAAAGATAAAGTCAGAATTCTAATCCGTATATGGAGAAATTCCAGGTTAAAGTATAAGAAGCAAAGGAAATTCTAAGACAGATCAGAAAGGAACCACATACACGTTCAAACCACTATAAAATCAAATTAAAAGCTTTAAAGATCCCACAAAAAAAAAGACCCCCCCCCCCCTTCATTAGGCAAATAAGGATGGAGATTTTAGCAAATTTTTTCTTATAATTTTATCCTCAGGAACATCTGTGAGCGGTAAGACGGACAAAGTTGTGTTCAAAATAGAAAATGGGTATATTTTGAACTGGGTGAACAATCCCTTAAATGATCAATTTTCTATTTTTTGCTTGTCTGTTTGTTGGTTTGTTTATGTCCAATAAACGTCAAAACGGTTGAACCGATCAGGCCCACATTTTTTGTGGCACCTCGCGGGACCCAAGAGGGAAAAGTTAAGAATGATCAAAATTAAAAAATTTCGTGTTTAAAAGTTTTCTATTTTCGTAAATTTTGAATTTTTTTTGAAAATCCGCGATTTGTTTTCTGAAATCCACAAACTTTTTTTTTACAATGTACACAAAGAGGACATGTTCAAAAATGAAATAGAAGATTGGCGCGAAACGCCCTAAAAGCCTAGTTATCTATATATCTACCTCATCTCCCTTCTCTCCCTCTCCTCCCTCGCACTCTCTTCCTGTGCTCGAATCAGTTCCTCCTGATATAAAAATCATGAAATTCAAAAAAGAATTAAATATTGTAAGATCCAAAAACACTTATTTATTACTATCCTGTGAACAAAATGTGTACTCATAAATCTTAACCAGGGGCCGAATTTGAAGAATTTGAGCCGCAGCTTAAATATGGTTGGTTCCACTTAAAAGTGTATTCAAAGTTTCAAGACTTAAGCCGGCGCTCAATTGAAACCGGATTTTGGCGGATTTGAGAAGCGGCTCAAATTCATTAAATTCAGACTATGGTAGCGTATGATCTTTGAGATATTTCAAACATTGAATCTTCAAGATCAAATAGTCAAAGTTTACACAATCAAATTTCAATGATAAGATGATTAGATTAGATTCTTTACCTGATGTTTGAAATATTCTGTCTCATAATCAGGAGTTTTCCTTTTCTTCCCTCTCGTTTCTCTTTTGACTGGCATAGGCTCCTATTCAAGAGAAAGAAACAATTAGAAATAGGACTGTCACTATAATTTAAGCGAACTTCAATTTCAATGTGGGCATACCCGATTCTAAACGGTCCTTTAAACTTTTATCCGATTTAAATTTAAATAAAAATTGAAAATAATCAACTTTAAAACTCCTTTCCTTTACCTCCTCTACTCATTGATTACCTATGACTCCTGTCTTTTACCCACCACTACTCCTTGATTCCCATTTAATCCTGTCAATTACCCCCTCTACCCCTTGGTTACGATTAACTACTGTTATTTACCATCTCTCCCCCTTGATTATCATTAACTCATGTCCTTTACCCCCTCTACCCCTTGATTACCATTTACTCATGTCCTTGACCCCCTCTACCCATTGATTATCATTAACTGATTTACCCCCATACCCCTCGATTATCTGAAACTCTTGATTTTACCCCCTCGTCGGTCCCATGATTACCCTTCACTCCCGTTTTTTTCCCTCTTTACCCCTTGGTTAGTATTAACTCCTTTACTAGCTTACCCCTTGATTACCATTAACTCCTTTATCCCATCTACTTACTACTTAAAAACTCCTTAAAACTTTAAACTCCTTTACCCCACTGTACAGTGAACAGCTTGATTACCTGAAACTCCTGAGCTCTCTCCTGTTCAAACGATGCATCCTTCTCTATCGCCTCCTAAAGTAACATAAATCAAAATCGAATAAGGGGCAGCCATTCAGAAACAATGGCGAAAATTGTCAGAATTGAACACTTAAGCTAGGAAAACGATAACCCTTCCACATTATTAATCTGATAAAGGCGTAATTTGAAAGGGTAACGTTGTGAATCGGGCAACCTGCTGGTCACTTAAAATAACAACAACAGTTCCTTAAAACATATTGAAAAATGATTATTTCCTAGATCAGTGATGAGTTAGTTACCTTTTCTGCGTCTGTATGCTTGACTGTGAGATTAGCTTGATACTTCTTGAATATCTCCTGGTTATGCAGATTCCGCCCTGGCAGAGCAAACAGCTTCTCTACCCCACCCGTCTCCTTCCAGTGCATTAATCTTTTAGTAGGCGGGGCCAGATCTAGAATATTAATCTCTTAGTAGGCGGGGCCAGATCTAGAATATTAATCTCTTAGTAGGCAAGGCCATATCTAGAATATTAATCTCTTAGTAAGCTGGCCCAGATCTAGAATATTGATCTCTTAGTAAGCGGGGCCAAAACTAAATTATTAATCTCATAGAAGGCGAGCCCAGATCTAGAATATTGATCTCTTAGTAGGCGGGGCCAGATCTAGAATATTAATCTCTTAGTAAGCGGGGCCAAAACTAGAATATTAATCTCTTAGAAGGCGGGCCCAGATCTAGAATATTAATCTCTTAGTAGGCGGGGCCAGATCTAGAATATAAATCTCTTAGTAGGCGGGGCCAGATCTAAAATATCAATCTTTTAGCAGGCGGGGCCAGATCTAGAATATTAATCTCTTAGCAGGTGGAGATAGATCTAGAATATTAATTTCTTAGTAGGCGGGGCCAGACCTAAAATATTAATCTTTTCGCAGGCGGGGCCAGATCTAGATATTAATCTCTTTATTTCTTAAAGAACGATGAAAAAATGGAGACTAAAAAAACAACAATTAAAAGCGAAAATTGTTTATAGAAAAACATCCTGACAATCAGGTGTATTCAATTCCAATTCATACCTAGGGTTGTGACAATTTCGGAAGTATCACTCAATTGTGCTTTCATCTCTTCTCCAGTTATAGCTTTCACTTCATCAACAATCAGCTTGCGCTTCCTTAACATTAGATTAGATTATTTATTTGTACTCCTCCAAGAACAGTCTTAAAAACTTTGTTAAAACTCGGCTTTTAGGGCGCTTCGCGCCCATCTTCTATTTCAATTGTGAAAATTTTCTCTTTTCATACATTGTAAAAAAAAAAAATTGGCGGATTTTATAAAAAAATTTCATGGATTTTCAAAATTTTCATAATCGAATTTTTAAAGGCAAAGTTTCGAAAATTCGATTATCCATAAACCTTCCCTGGGGTCACGTGAAGTCCCACAAAAAATTTGAACCCGATCGGTTCAGCCGTTTTAACGTTTATTGGACACAAACAAACAGACTGACAGACAAGCAAAGTATTATAGATTATATTTGTAACAGTAGTGAACAGTCACCCATTGGGACCCGAAAAAAATCATAGATTTCACGGGGGGGGGGGGGTGCAACCCCACTGAATACGCCTATAGAAAGTTTATCGTTTTCTTCATTTCCTTTTAAATCATAAAATGTCGCTTTTTCGTAAAATTGAATTATTTTCAATTATATGCACTCATAATTTTTAAACATTTCCCAAATGCAACAATTTTTACATTTCTTGATTGAAATAACGATAACGACAAGGATCCTAGAGTTTTCTCTTAAATACTGTATATAATACAGAGCGTCCCATATCATACAGGATTATATCCAAGGTTTATCTCTGAAATACGCACATTATATAAAAAACTAATGTTTACTGAATGCATAATTTTATAATAAAAGGCTTAAACATTTTTTTTATTGATTTAATTTTCTAAATTTTCTAATTAGTCCTGAACATCCCAATTTAGAGCTATAAACGTTCCGAAATGATGTGGGACACCCTGTATATTGTTTCCAAAAAATAACATAGATTTTAGTTACTAAAATAATTCAGCCGCATTCACCTTTTAGCTCTGGTAAATCCCTTGATAGCGCTGACATCTACCGGTGCTAAAGCAAAACTCTCCTCCTCGTTGTGGAGCAGGGTAGTTGTGTCTTGAGCTTCAAGTTCCCTGAACAAATCGTTCAAATCAAAAGCATAAAAGTTTAACTCGAAAACAAGTTTTTCAGCTTTTGACCAACTTAAGTTTAGATTACACTTTTTTATCAATATCTTTTTAATGAATCAAAGAAACTGATTACTAGCCTCAAGCTATAGTTTTCAAATCTCCTTAGCTTTACAACCTGACGGTGAACACCATTGAAATTTTAAACTTTGACTACTCGATATAGAAAAATTCTTGAAATAGCAAATACTACATCAGGTTGCAAAGATCTAAGGAGTTGAACATTAGAGTTTGAGGCGAGAAATAATCAGTTCCTTTCTTTAAAACTTTCCACGAAATTGACTTACTTGCGTTGTTGTTCTGTTGCATGTGCCTGTAGGACAGAACTTCTTGAACTCCTGATACTGTGGTGGGAGAGGGCTACAGACGGGGCTAGGGAGGGGGCCAGGGAGGGAGCGTGGCTCGCCATACTATGGTGGGAAGGGGTTGGAGAAGAAGGTGGAGACATGTTGTCCTCCATGGGCGTGGCAGGTCTGGATCCGCCTCCAATACTTGGGCTGGAGGGACTTCTAACACCTGGAAATTGGGATCAAAAGTTAAAAAAAAAAACATTTTCCAACGTGATTGATTTTAACCAATGTTTGTTTACCCAAATATAGATTTTCCCAAGCAAACATTTTCCCAAATGTCAACTTGGACTGAAAGAATGCGCAAATGCTTTAAGTTTTACGAAGTATAAAATGGAAAAGTGTACATTTAAGAAAATTGCAACTTGGAGAAGTGTACGCAAAGGAAGTTTCAACTTGGAAAAGTGTAAGTAAAGGAATTTTCAACTTGGAGAAGTGTACGTAAAGGAAGTTTCAACTTGGGAAAGTGTACGTTAAGGAAGTTTCAACTTGGAGAAGTGTACGTACAAGAAGTTTCAACTGGGAAAAGTGTATACGTAAAGGAAGTGTCAACTTGGAAAAGTGTAAGTAAAGGAAGTTTCAACTTTGAGAAGTGTACGTAGAAGTTTCAACTGGGAAAAGTGTACGTAAAGGAAGTGTCAACTTGGAAAATCTAAGTAAAGGAAGTTTCGACTTGGAGAAGTGTACTTAAAGGAAGTTTCAACTTGGAGAAGTGTACGCAAAGGAAGTTTCAACTTGGAAAAGTGTAAGTAAGGGAAGTTTCAACTTGGAGAAGTGTATGTAAAGGAAGTTTAAACTTGGAAAAGTGTAAGTAAAGGAAGTTTCAACTTGGATAAGTGAAAGTAAAGAGAGTTTAAACTTGGAGAAGTGTACGTAAAGGAAGTTTCAACTTGGAAAATTGTAAGTAAAGGAAGTTTCAACTTGGAGAAGTGTATGTAAAGGAAATTTCAACTTGGAAAAGTGTAAGTAAAGGAAGTTTCGACTTGGAGAAGTGTACATAAGGGAAGTTTTAACTTGGAAAAGTGTAAATAAAGGAAGTTTAAACTTGGAGAAGTGTACGTACAGGAAGTTTCAACTGGGAAAAGTGTACGTAAAGGAAGTGTCAACTTGGAAAAGTGTACGTAAAGGAAGCTTTAAGTTAAGAATGTGTAGTGTGTACATCAGGGAAGTTGCAACCTACACAAGTGTAAATTTGGAAGGTTTCTTGGAAATTACCCATATAAGAAGTCAGAACTTAGAAAGAGTGCATTTGTGAAGGTGCAACTTGGGAAAGTTAACATTTGGCAAGGTTGCAAGGGTAAAATTTTTCCTTTGGCACTGGCAATGGGTAAAATGCATTTTGAAAAGATCCTCCCAGTAAAACTATCACTGCAAAAAGGATACAGACCAATCATGTAAAAAGATATTCCTCTGAAGAATAAAATAAAGAATCCTACTTGGGAACGGAGCATCATGATAGGTTCCCATACTCTCGCTTGGTGCATGGCTGGGAGACATTGTTGGAGGAACATCCTAGATTTTACATTCAAATAATTTTCACAGAGTCACGATTTATGAATTGTGGTTAAGTAGACTTAAACAATAGTAGGAGTTGATCCTGAGGTGCTTGTGGGTTATCTTTTTGAAAAAAAAATCGTGTGTTTTTAACAAATTAGTTGATCCAATATCAAGGGTTTTCAGTAGATCAATAAATGTTTTGCTTCAGGATCAGCCACGAAGCAAGAGACTTCAGAGACAACTATACAAAATGTATACCGTCTAGTGTCTATTTCCTTATATATAGGATTTTCTGCCACTGTAAACTGGGTTCTTTTGTATATGCAATTATAAGACAATATCAAAGCAGAAAACTTAATCTAACCTCGTAATAGTCATATTTAAAGGACATTTGTACAGTCTCATCATTTGAGGGTAAATCGGTAATAAAGGTTTAAGCATGCGGCAATTTTCATGATTGATTGAATTAATTGATTATTGTTTGATTAATTGATTGATTGAAAGAATTGAATGAATTCCTCAAAGAGAGAACCGTCCTCGAAGAGTCCTCCGGCCAACATATCTTGTCCATTTGTAACACTTCCTCCAAACCCGTCATCCTAAAACACAGAGAATGTAAACACATTTTCCCTTTTATTAGTCCAACCCTCTCTCCTTCGAGGGAAAATAATAGAGGAAAAATAAAAAAGACAATCTAAGTAGGTTTTCATAGATCAACAAACAATTTTTAACCCCTCACTTAAACTTAATATTTTTTATCCCTATGAGGTCAGTTAAATAATTTAACTAACTTCACATATTGCTTGTTTTTTTTTTGAGAAACTATTGAATAAAGAAAATTTATTTCTTCCTATTTTAAAATATTTTCTAAATTTTTGGACGACTTAATCCTAAAAAGTAAATAAATTTAAGTAAATTTCACCTGAATCGGATCATCTAAACCCATGGGTCTCCCTTTAGCAGACTCTCGACCTAAGATAAAAAATAATATAAACAAACGTTGGGCAAAACTAACTTGCCTTTGCAGAGACCAAAACCAAAAATGAACAAGAAAAATGCGAATATCAGAAAAAAACGCAAGAAACATAAAAGATATAAGATAAAATTGGTTCTTACCAAACATAGAGCTAGGAGCCACCATACTGTGGCCAGCTACTGAAGCAGTGTCCCCAGCTATTGAATGCTGGTCAACAATTGAATAGTCCCTGGTTCCTTCAGTCTAGAATATATATTACTTAGCATGAGTATTGAGTATTTCCCTCGAAATCAGTAATTACCCTACCCCCTGACATAGCATACGTGTATTTTCTCTGAAATCAGTAATTACCCTACCCCTGACATAGCATACGTGTATTTTCTCCGAAATCAGTAATTACCCTACCCCCTAGTCTATATAGTATATAGTCTTTAAGTATTTCCTTCGAAATAAGTAATTACTCTACCCCTGACATAGTATATGGGTGTTTTCTCTGAAACAAGTATATATCCTACTCCCTGGCAAAGTCTATGAGTATTTACATAAAATATGTGAATTTCCTCCGAAATCCGTAAATACCCTACTCTTTACACTGACTATCCATTATCCGAATTTCCTCCGAAATCAGTAAATACCCTACCCTTTACACTGACTATCCATTATCCGAATTTCCTCCGAAATCAGTAAATACCCTACCCTTTACACTGACTATCCATTATCCGCATTTCCTCCGAAATCAGTAACTACCCACCCAACCCCCTGACAGTCTCTGAGTATTAATTTGTTCTACCCTTTTACATAGTCTATAAGTAATACCCTAGATCCCTTGAACTAGAATCCTACCTCCTGAGCTAGACTAAGAGCATCTCCTCCGAAATCGTTTTCCATCTCGGAGGCATCTCTAAGCATCTCCGGAGTTCGTGGGTCCATAGAGGGTACATCACCAAACCCATCATCTCCTGCAATGTTACATATTCTGTAATAATCATTGCTTTTATGTTGTAAAAAGAATTTTTTTATTTTATTATAAATGTACATGTATTTTCTTAAATTTTGGAGGATAAGTACTGTTTTAGTTATTGTAATAAAGAGACGTACAAACTTCAAATCTCGTTCTTCAACTTAGTTGAAAATACTAATCTTTTATAAGAAAAATTGCAGTGATAATCATAAAACTGGGGAACGAATGTCGTCATTTCATAATCCTTAAAACTAATGAAACATGGTTAAGAATTGTGAAGCTTACAATTTTTGTAACTGATATGTATCTTTAAAAAAGTTTAGGTCACTTTTTTAAAGAAAGGAGCTGAGTTGTACATTAGAAAATCCTATGAAACTTTTTATCAAATAAAATAAAAAAAGAAAACGAAAACAATTCCACTATTTATCGGTACTCTGTGTACTGATTACAAAACCTGTGTCAAGAGTTATATTTCCATAATCTTCTCTCATGGTGATCTCTTCAGCTCGTGTCTGGTTCATAGAAAACTGAGCCTAAAAATATTGAAATTTTGAATACTTCAAAATATGTTAAATGTAAACAAAAACCAGTTCATTATCCGTTTTATAACAAAATTAAGTTTGCCAATTATCATTATTATTTCATTGCTATTATCACTGTCATATACCTGTATATCTACATCGTTTAAGTCTGGCATCTCTGTATCAAAATCATGAAAAACCTAAAAAAAAAAGATATCTTCATTAAATGCAGGGGTATAATTTTTCAACTAATTTTCGAACGATTTAATAAGAAAATTAAAACTCGTGAAATTATTTTAAAAATTAAATCAATTAAATAAAAAAATTTGAAATACAATTGTATATGACGATATTTCAAATTGTATATGACGATATTTTTAGCGATTGGTGAGTTCAAACCCTGGTCGTAACAAACAACTCTGAGAATGATTTTACCTCTGGTAGTGTGATGGCATTCATTGCCGCCTCTCTATTATCCTCCGGTAAATCAACCATACCTAGAAATGTATTTATAGAAAACAACTTTCTAATTGTAGCAAACCCCTTGAACATTTGCGATAGAGGCCTTCCAAGTTTAATATAAGTCCCGGCATTTTAGTTGATTTTAAACTGTAAAATAGCACTCAAATAACATTGAATTATTAAATGACAATTTAAATCATTTGAAGAGTTTAGAAACAAAAGTGTGTTTTTCGTCCTAAAATAATCAATGTCAATTTTATCACTTTTAGCCGTAAAATCATGGCGCCTACTTAACAGAAACTTTTTATACAAACATTCAAATTGTTAATAATTTTTCTACCAATAATGATTTTAATAACAATAATAATTATACCTGGTCTAAAGGCCATTTTAATTTTGACAAAAGCTTCATTACAGTCTGCCAAGAGGTATTTAGCCTTCCTTGAGTATATCCTGACCACCCCCAGTAGAAGATGACCGCTAGTACGCAGGGCCATCTTTACCTGAACATTTATTGATTCAATCAGAGACAAAATCCTTGTCTCTGATTGTCCTTACAATAATAACACGTAAATAATACTTAAATTAAAAACGTTTGAATATAATTAAATGATCAGTGAAAGTTCAAAATGCGTGTACTATTTTAAGTATCAGTGAAAAACAAAAACAAAAATATAAAAATAACGAGACTAAAGACAAGAATAAATGGGCGTTTCACCAGAAATTGACTAGCGTGAGTTCGCTTTGAGTGGCATGTCCGATTCAGAACAGTATTCATAAAAGCTTTGTCTAATCAAGAATGGAAGATATCAAAGCTTTGCTCAATGCGTCAAATTAATTATTTTCGATTGAAGTTTATTTAAAAAAGCGGGTTTCTGTTGCATGTGGGAAATTTTCAGGGACCCTACATTTTACAATGGTGCTTTTTGACCAATTATTTAAAGAAAATAAGGATATATTGCCGTCTTTCTATCTTAAAAAGAATTTTATTTTTAACTTTGTCTCTGTTGCACAATGTACATAAATTCCATTTAAATAGGATAATTTCCTTTAGAATAAAATTTGGTCACCCCCCCCCATCAATTTTGTACATGGCCGGCTTGATATTAAAAAAATCTTTTATTATTTAACATACATAAAATTCTGGGCCAAGCGCTGCGGCTAGGACAAGCTAGGGGTCCAGCGCTGTGGTCACATGACCATATTTATGCGATACATATGAGATGAATGTACAAATTTGATAGGAAGGGGGGGAGTACAATAATATAAAAAACGATCTTTGAGAAATTGCCATATTTAGATGGAATTTAGGGTAATTTCCAAGAGAACGAGTTTTGGACCCCCCCCCCCTAAAAAATCGTTCACTAGGACAGACCCGGAATTTAGTATATTGAGCTCATTTAACTCAATAAATGAGGTAGCCCGGCAATCATTTAGTCTCCGACAAATCGATGTCGAGAGTGTCGAACATTTAAAGTCCAGTCCAGAGTTTCAAACCCGAAATCTTCGCCATCGGCACAAATAGTCGGTTAAAATGATTCCTGTGAGCCCTCTGTGAATCTACTTATTATTTTATCAACTAACCTTTGGTTGTATGATCCCCTCAACACTCTGCTCAATATTAGTTTCAAACACATGAGCCTTGGTTAGCTTCTTGTCCCAGTGAGCAGCTAACCAAATCCGGGATAAAGGACCCTTCTTAGCGAGCACAAAATGCGCGTAAAACATTCTGAATATTCTTTCCCTTAGCTAGACTACCATTAATTTCTGAAATGATCAAAATTATAAGGAATTTTTTTCAAAATTCTTTCAAATCGAAAAATTGGTAATTTCCTGGAAAACTATTTTTCACTTGAATAGTCCTGTTCAGAGAACGATCTTTATTTACATTTTCAATAATAGAATTCAAACAAATAGTATGCGACGCGCAATGCACCGTAGGGTTTTCAAGCGGTTTAAAGGGGAATTCTTGAGGGGGTGAAAATATGAAAAATGTAATTAAAACATTTTCAAAAAATTAAATTTGTGATACTAAATTTTTTGATTAAAAAATATAATTTTTTAAATTAATATATTTTACAGTCTTCATTAATCCCCCTCAAAAAGTTTATTGATTTACATTTTATAAAAGACGACATTTAAGTGTGTTCTTAATAAAAAACATTTGTAAAATTTTGACCCTGATGTACTTAGAAAATTTGGAACTACTTTTGAAAAAGTAAACACGAAGTTAAATCAAAGAATGAAGGATACAAAAAAATGTTTCTTTACCAGCACAAATTATATTTATAGTTGCGTTGAGACTATAAATGTTTTTGGTTTATGTCGAAACATAAATTTTGTTCCAAAATAAAAAAAATAAAGCCAACTTGCAAATGCAAATTTAAAAACTTTCTCTTTATTTTACACGGTTTTAAATGTCGTCTTTGTTTTGAGTGTTTCGGAATGAATTATGACAAATCTACCAAACCAAACCGTCTGCTCGGTCAACAAGTGCAGTTCTGGCACAGACCGAGGGCGTTTCAGTCAAAGCTGTCAAAAGTTTGAATATATTATGGTTAAATTAATTGTACCGAGAAGTTGTTTGATAATTAATAATTTTGATTAAACAAGCTACAAGGTAGTTTATTATTGTGATATTGAATTTACGTTTAGTTTTCACAACAAAGTGATGACTAATTGTTGGAATAATTTCTTGTTTTTAGAATTTTCGGCTGGATCTTTTATAGAGAAATATAAAAGCCCATTATTTTTGTCGGGCATCAATTAAGTGGGCCGTTCCTAGAATCGTTCTCCAGGACAACACCGTGAAATCTTTATTTTGAAGTTTTCTACAGGGCGTCCCATTCAAGCAAATTATAATGATTTCTCATTATTTTTTTCGTCTACGTGGTGTTCCACTTTACTTTTCTATTGCTACTACTAGATGGGTTTCAACAACTTCAAACCTACTCTTATTCATTAGCAAATTAGTAAATTGAGTACTTCTACTCCTAACTTTATAATTAGTTAAATTCCTTGTCCCCTGACCATGTTTATATTTAAGATCTAGAATGTTTAGTTGGATGAATAAGGAGGAGAGTAGGAAGAAAGGAACTGATGTATATGATGGGGTAGCCGAGGGCTTGAAGAATATATACAGGCAGAAACTTCTCCCATTAGAGAAGGAATATCAGTTTCATGATTTCCATTCTCCAGCACTAGATGATCCAGACTTCGATGCAAAGTAAGATATCGCATTAAATATAGGATATCAAAAATAATGCTTTTAAGAGATTAAATTTAGACTGTCCTTCCCTTCATGCTTTCTACTAAAATTTTATTGACAGATATGTTAATGAACTTAGCTCTGATTGTCTAGCGGGCTGTTATGTGCTGAAAAAGTTGGGATGGAGTTTTTTAAAGGTGTAAGGAGTATTACATTGATGTTTAATATATTGATTTATTGTTATAAAAACAAACAATTTTTATTATTGTGGATTTGCCTAGGAAAAGATGTCCTAAAACGTCAGAGCATAATATGAATATCCCATATCCCCATCTTGTATGTTAAAAATTCCTCTTTATAGAAATATTTCTTATGTTTGCAAAAGTGGGGAAACTCGGTACGTTATGCTTTTTTTCTAGACCTATGGTTATGTTGGTTGGTCAGTACTCGACCGGAAAGACGACCTTTATCAGATATTTACTGGAACAGGATTTTCCAGGGATCAGGATTGGACCTGAGCCAACCACTGACAGGTTTATATAAAAATTTTAAACCAAGAACTTTTCAATATTTGTTTTTAGTCAACTTACTTATAAAAAACCAATTAAAGTAACAACAAAAAAGTTTGTTTGTTTGTAATAGATGTTTAAAGATGTTGGAAATCCAATTTGATACTTAGTGATAAATCTTCAGTGTACAATGTCCTTGGGATGGCTTCGGAAGACAATATTTTAAGAATAAATTAATCGATGTATTTAAGCTGGAATATGTAAAAAACTAAATTTGTTTATACTTGTTATCTTCAATCAGAACTACTACTATTTGCTTGTTATTAATCGTATTTTTTTTCTTATTGGTATTACTATTCTTAAAAATCACCACTCACCAACTAGCTGTGATATATATTAAATATGTACGCAACAAAACAAGCGAAAACGCCAAAAACAAAAATCAGTATTTTATACGTAAAAGAATTACACCAAAGTAAGTTTTACAATAAGCTAAATAGCATATTTTCCCTTAATATTTTGTCAGCTATACGTTTTGTTTGTTCAGGTTTATAGCTGTGATGCACGCAGATACGGATGGAATCGTTCCTGGGAACGCTTTAGTCGTGGATCCTAAAAAGCAGTTCCGTCCTCTCTCCAAGTTCGGGAACGCGTTCCTTAACAGGTATGTAGTAAGTTTTGGGACTTGACCTTAAAAAATATTTGTTTTTATTGTTATTTGCTGTTGTCATCGGCATCTACTTTCACATAAAAACATTTGTGTATGGCCTATGCCAGTATGCTATTTTAAACCATGCGAAACGTTTTTCTGTATTAAAACCTTTTAAGGATCTTTAACTAAAAAATTTTATCCTGAAATAACAAATCACCCTTTCGAAGTTATGAACAAATCCAAATGCTTAATGGTTACCACCGAATGACGACTTCTTTCTTTCTTGATATCCCCTTTCTTTTATTGCCTGTTTTCCCATGTAAATCCTAGTACAATCGTTTAGCTCATTTAGAAGTGTGGTTTATTTATCCTTCACATACTTCCAGGTTCTGAATCTCAAATCGTTATCAATCTCCGAAATCTCATAATTCGTTATCAATCTCATGAATCTTCTAAATCGCTATAAATCAGCGATTATCATTCTCCTGAATGTCTTGAATCGCTATCAATTTCCTAAATCTCTCAATACCATATATTTCAGGTTTCAGTGTTCTGGAACTACATCAAGTGTCCTTAAAGGAATATCTATCGTGGATACTCCGGGAATTCTCAGGTAATTGATAAAAAAAATAGTAAAAATGTGTTTTAACGAAAAAAATTCAGATATTATTTGTTTTTATTTGATTTATTATTCACAAGTTCAAAAGGAAGGAGGTATCATATTAGTTCATACTGTGCAGTGTGCTTTTAAACAAAGTCTGAATTTAAAAGCTATAATCAAAACTTAAAACGAGTTCGGATTTTATAAATAGAGACAGTAGGTGCAACCGGTTCAAATGCAGCTGAATAAGTTAAGAAGTTGGATTGCCTCTCTCTCATTCATGATTTACAACTTACTATTTTTATTAAAGATATCCGAAGCTTTTCCATTTAAAATTTTTCGTAATTTTTGTGATTCATGCAACGGAGTTTTCACGATTTTTCTGTTTAAATTAAAGTTTTAAATTTCTGATTACAATGCCTGATTCAGATATTATAACTATAAACACCAAAAAAATATTAAGTAAAAATTCCAAATGCTAACAATAAAAATTTGAGTAATTTTTTCGGAATATCTTTCGCTCCTACATTTCGCTTTTACCTTCTGTATATAGTGGTGAGAAGCAAAGAACGGACCGAGGATATGATTTCATCGGAGTTCTGGAGTGGTTTGCGGAGAGGGTTGATAGAATTCTTCTGCTCTTTGATGCTCACAAGGTTGGTTAACTCGAGAATTTAGATTCGCTTCAACTCGAGGATTTAGATTCGATTTAACTCAAGGATTTAGATTTTGTTTAGCCCATGGATTAAGATTCGGTTTAACTTAAGGATTTAGATACGGTTTAACTCGAGAATTTAGATTCGGTTTAACTCCAGTATTTAGATTCGATTTAAATCAAGGATCTAGATTCGATTTAAATCAAGGATTTAGATTCGATTAAATTCAAGGATTTAGATTTGGTTTAGCACATGGATTAAGATTCGGTTTAACTTGAGGATTAAGATATGGTTTAACTCGAGAATTTAGATTGAATTTAACTTAAGGATTAGATTGGATTTAACGTTTTGTTTGAATATTTTGCCCCCCCCCCCCCTCTCCCTCCTTAAATACTAAAATATTGAAACTCTATTTATATAACCGGCACAGCTAGATTCTTTACTTCTTTGTTAGTTAACAATATTTTTAAACCGCATCTTACACCGGTTTTTATCTATTACACTGCCGCACCCATGTTTTACTGGTATTCCCCGACCATATCTTACTTGTCTTTTTTAAGTGGGTGTCTACTCTTCATTATGAAATGCATCGGATTAAACTATTTTAGGAATTTTGTATTCTAAATTTTTTTTGAAAAATATTTATTAGTTCTCCTCATTAAATATGGATCGATCAATCCTTCTTTCATACTTGTATCCTGTATCCTGTATCTAGATATTTATAGTATACCGAGTACTGATAATTGTTTAATGTTTATCCTGATATTTATTGTATCCAGAGTCCAGGTATTTTTTTACGAATTAACCTCATAAAAAAAGATCAATCCTTCTTTCATACTTTAATCCTGAATCCTGTATCCTGATATCATGATGTTTGCTGTATCCTAATATTTATTGTAGTCTGATTTTTATTTTATCCTGATTCTCAATGTAACCTGATATTCATTGTAACCTGATAACTATTGTATTCAGATATTTATTGTATCCTGATATTTATTGCATCCTGATATTATTTTAACCTGATATTTATTGTTTACTGATATCTATTCTATCCTGATATTTATTGTAACCTGATATTTATTGTATCCTGATATCTATTGTATCCTGACTATTTTGCATCCTGATATTTGTTTAAATTCTGATATATATTGTAGCTTGATATTTATTGTATCCTGATATCTATTGTATTTTGACTATTTTGTATCATGATGTTCATTGTATTCTGATATTTATTGTAGCTTGATATTTCCGATGAGTTCCGGCGATCTATTGAGGCGCTGAGGGGTCACGACGACAAGATTAGGATCGTTCTCAACAAGGCCGACATGGTCGATCATCAGCAGCTCATGAGGGTAGGGTATTCCATTCGTAAGGGTAGGGTATTATATCCATAAGGGTAGGGTATTATATTCATAAGGGTAGGGTATTCTATTCATGAGGGTAGGGTATTATATTCATGAGGGTAGGGTATTACATTCATGTGGGTAAGGTATTCTATTCATAAGGGTTGGGTATTCTATTCATGAGGGTAGGAGGGTATTATATTCATGAGGGTAGGGTATTCTAATTCATGAGGGTAGGGTATGATATTCATGAAGGTAGGGTATTATATTCATGAAGGTAGTGTATTCTATTCCCGAGGGTATGGTATTATATACATGAGGGTAGGGTATTCTATTTGAAATGAAGTGATGGAGATTACAATTTGGGAAAAGTTGAATGAATTGATCCACACTTTTTTTATACAAAGCTTTTATCTCCTTATTTTGCAAATTAGATATATTCGAGCTAAAAGTAAACAATGAGTTGATATATAAACAAATATTTGCTTAATATGACTAATTCAGATACTCCACATAGTTTTTATTTTACGTTGTTTTCTTACTTAATCATATCCTTACATAATTGCTTCTTTTTTATGATACTTTATTTTTCTCGTTGATTTTCATATTTTTATTTATTTACATTAGCATGCAGTTGTGTAAACCCTTAAAAACAAGTCAAGCAACTTATCTCAGAATTTTCATTAAATCCGGATATTTTTAAGAGTACAAAATTTTAATTTATTAAAAAATATTTAAATTTATTTTTTATATCATATTGATCGTATTTGCATAATTTTCATTATTTTCTTCGGGGTTATAAATTTATTCATGGAGCCTGTGAGCGAGGAATGAACAGGAAATAGATAAATTTGCAGCCTTAAAGGGACTCTTTGACAAAATTTCTACATTTTTGTTTTATTAAAATGCCAAACACAAGGGTAGCCTTCAATTCTTGACCGTTGTGAATCCGGCATGGCGTTGGTAACGTCGACAAACCCTTTAATATTGTTTTAGGTGTACGGAGCCCTGATGTGGTCCCTAGGAAAGGTCCTGGGTACCCCTGAGGTTGCTAGGGTCTATATAGGAAGCTTTTGGGATCAACCTCTAAGGTATAACAAAAACAAACAAAATTTAGGCTAGATAACATAAGATATAATAATTATTGTATTTCAGAAGCCAAAACTTTTGATTGGGATAGCGCTTAGTCACCTTGACTAAACTCAATATTTAATGCGAAAACTTTAAAACAAGAATTAAAGTTTAAATTTCCATTAAACAATTAAGAAATGAGTTGAAATTAGATCACTTACTTCTGTACAAAGCTCAAATTTGGTCGTGTGGCTGGGTACTTCGCAATTTCAAAGTAAAAACGAGAAAAATTTTATAAAACAGAAGGCCGGACTGAAAAACCAGGAAACTGGGAGGACTTGAAACTCCGATCCATTACTGAAGTCTTAGGCCATCCCTGCAACTTTTGATTTGATTTGATTTCATTTCATTTCATTTCATTTCATTTCATTTCATTTCATTTCATTTCATTTGGAATCAATAATCATATTTATTTATAGTAATCATAATCTTAATGAAAAGGATAATAATTGTAAAATTGTTTTAGATATGATATAAACCGACGATTGTTCGAGGCAGAAGAACAAGATTTGTTCGCCGACCTTCAATCCCTTCCCAGGAACAGAATTAGCCCAAAAAAAAGAATTACCAATTTTTCGTTTTAAAATATTAAATTTGGGTTAAAACCAATATTGTTATATTTGCTGATGCGTTGAGTATACGGAATCTGTATAGTGGATACTGTTTATTGTTTAAAGACGGCATTTTGGGGTTTCTAAACCTTTTATTTATTGGAGAGGGAGGGTCATGTCGGGGCCTTTTTCAAATAACATTTAAAGTCACATTCCAATAAAAAAAAATGACAGTACATTTTCTTTTATTTTTCTTTATTCTCCGAAGCCAAGTTTTGGAATTGTTTTAAATGCATTTAGTTTTTGGCGCTGGATTACTTGTTTTCTATTTAATCTTTAAACACATCTGTATATTCTCAAAGTACTAATCCTCCAATCAGATATATATATATATATATATATATATATATATCAATTTATTATTCAATCAAAAAGCAGATAAACATCCTCATACACAATGTTTCATGGACCAATTGACAAGGACCAATCTTCAGACATCGCTCGCTTTTTTACCTAATTCACCACCTCCCCCCGCAAAAGTATATAATTCTAATCTTGTGATATTCATTTTGCAATCTCATTTCTAATTCTTGTTAATCAACAGAAATGCGGCCTTGAGGAAACTAAATGATCTGATCAAACGAGCAAGATTAGCAAAGGTAACAATTAGAATTATTATTGAGAAGAAAACACATAAAGCGCTTATCTGAGAATATCATCCGTTTCAGCCGGAATTCACTTACAAGAAAAGACGGACATATGTCGTCATTTCCGTTATGCGCTGAGATTAGTGTTACTAATTGTTTTGGTTATTTTTTGCATTTTTTTCTGTCTGGGTCAAAACTTGGAATAATGTAGGTCGGCAAATGTTTATGAACTGTTTATTCTAAACATTCGCTTTCCTTTCACTATAATAAACTGTGAAATGTATGAAAAAACCGAACCATAATTTTTTTGTTTCGTTTAAAAGCAAACTTTAACTTTACACAGTTTTGTAATTGTTTCCACGCCTTTTACACACGTTAAACAATATTTTATTTTCGCAAAGGCATTAATTGCTAACATGATTTTTTTTTTGTTTGAAAGAATGAACCCTAGATGGAAATTAGTAAATCAATTTTATTTTTAAACTGTAATTGTAGATTGTGCAATATGCAATGTACGATGTACGACGTACGACGTACGTGCATTGTGTTAACAATACAATATATTTATGTTCTGTAGGTTCACGCGTACATAATCTCTGCGCTGAAGAAGGATATGCCGGCTGTGTTCGGGAAGGACGGGAAAAAGAAAGAGTTGATTAAGAACCTGGACGCACTCTACGGACAACTTCAGAGGGTTTGTTGATTTTCTTTCAGATTTTGATAGTTTATGATAATTTCCTTTTTTAGTTAACAACCCTTCATACAAAAATATTTTTACTTGTTTTTAGGAATTTTTTTTATTTTTTGGGTGAAATCATTTTTGGAAAGCGAAGTAAAAGAAAAATTGCCATAAAAAAAGTGGCAGAGTGGTGGACTGAATTTTGCAATACCGACATCTGACATTTTTCATGACAAAGAGTTCTAAAAATAACTTTTTTCCCCTGGTTATCTAACATTATGACCAAGCTCTATTATTCTGTAAAATATTTGTCCACATAGGGAGTGTTCACGAAAAATGTAAAGTTGGTTAGGCAATAATCTGGAAAAATGTAAAGTTGGTTAGGCAAAAATCTGGAAAAATGAAAGGTTGGTTACGCTAAAATCTAGAAAAATGAAAGGTTGGTTACGCTAAAATCTAGAAAAATGAAAGGTTGGTTACGCTAAAATCTAGAAAAATGAAAGGTTGGTTACGCTAAAATCTAGAAAAATGTTAAGTTGGTTACGCTAAAATCTAGAAAAATGAAAGGTTGGTTAGGCTAATAACTAGAAAAATCCGTGAAATTTTAAGAGCAAAACAAACCTATCGGTCAAATAAATCGACATATACAACAGAATAAAAAAGATTAGGATAAAAATTCACTCTTGGGTATTGAATGAGTTTAACAGGATCAAAACCGAATTTTATTAGGTTTTAAGCCTCACCCCCCTTTCATTTCACGCGAACACTCCCTTTACTAAGTTTGTATCCTAGGAGCATCAGATATCTCCTGGGGATTTCCCTGATATTAAGAAGATGCAGGAACTACTAGTTAATCATGATTTCACCAAGTTTCATGCTCTAGGTAAATATTTTAAAACCGATAAATGTTTTCATTATTATAATTAATAATCATAATCTAAATTTATGTTGCAATTTTGGTAGATTCAGTTAATTGATCGATAATTCACGTGTTGCACATCTGTGAGATCACTGTTGCTAAAGTTTGTCATTTTGTGAGATCTCTGTTGCTAATTTTTGTCATTTTGTGAGATCTCTGTTGCTAATTTTTGAAGTCATGTTTATTCTAATCGCTTTTCTGGGTTTTCTGCGTATTCTAAGTGCAGAGGTTGTTGTAACTTATGTTTGAGATAGTTCTATTATGCAAAGCCTATATTATTATCTATACATTAATGTACAAGAGCTTTAAATAGATTTCAAGTTACAAAGAAGTACTTAAAAATCATAATTATGAAATATTTAGACCGGAAGTTGATTGAAAGAGTGGATAAGATGCTAGCAGAGGATATTGCTAAACTAATGTCTTTAGTTCCTCTCGAGGAACAGATAAGTAAGACGGAAGGAAGTGATAGGTCAGTATTATTCACGTATACATATTTATTACCTTGGCTGAAAACTAGGGGGACAAATTAAGAAAATGCAATTTTTTCAAATCAAATGTCAAGAAACGCGTCGACAAGATTTTATTTAAAGACAAAGAAACCAGTGGTGTACAGAGGGGGGGGCTATGGTGCTCAGGCCCCCCCCCCCTTGATCAGTGGAGTCTATGGTTTCCAGAGGGTTTTTAGGCCCCAATAAAAATTGTATATCCCTACCCCTGGACTAATTTCTAAGTATGCCCTTGATTATAAACCCCCTAGCCTTCTAATAGAAATCCTCCATGGACTTTATGTGATTATTTGATGAAGGGGGGAGGGGAGAGAATTTCAGTTCTATTTGTATCGGCATAGTTGTTAAAGTATGCTGTAGAGGTTAGGGGTATTTCATTCAATTCTTAATTTAGTCTTTTGGTTTGTTTAAACCTTTTTTTAAATTTTTTATTTGAATTTTCTTCCGAACCTCGCCAATCTATATAATAAAACAAGACATTCGTATATATATGCGTATAGCCGGCCAAACGGCTGGACTGATTTGGCTGAAAATTTTTTTGGTCACACATGGGTGGCTTGTTAAAGGCTAAAAAGAATCCGAAATTATTTTTGGAACATTTTTATTTTTTTGATAATTTTTTTTCCACGGGCAACGCCGGGCCCTTCAGCTAGTAGTTTTTATTCAATAAAGGACAGCACAGAAACTAGAACAAAAGACAATCTCCTAAGAAAATTTGTATCTTTTTGAAGATGCATTTTTGGGATGCATATAGATAATTTAAGTAAAATATTCTAGTACAACTTATTTGTTCCAAATTTGTACATTTTTTGTAAAAGTGAGAAGTCTTTGTCACAAACTCTGATTTTCTAATTCCGATATCTTTGGATTCCAATATTGAAGACATTTGACATTTCAAACTATGACTTCTGTTAAATCAAATAATACACGTTTAAGAAATATCAAAGGTTTACGACAAAGGGTTCAAAAGATATGGGGATTAGAAAGTCAGAATTTGTGGCAAGGACTCAACTCCTTTAAAAGAGCTCATTTTAATCAGATACATTTTGACCTAATTTGGTTCACCCTATCTAAACTTACATTTTGACCTAATTTGGTTCACCCTATCTAAACTTTAATATTACCTTTTTAAATCTATTTAAGCGTATCCACCCTTTCAAAAGTTTCCAGCTGTGTATCAAGTATCATGTCGGACTTGTAAATGCAAGGTGTATAGTGTACAGGTGCCAAGGCTTTTAGGAGAGTTATAAAAGCAACTTTCCCTTAAACTCCGGATCGAAGAATCGTAATTACTTGGTCAGCTACCTTAATTAAAAACCGTTATCCTTCCCGGCCTTAAGTGGTTTCTCCGGATAGGGAATCTAATAAATAATGAAATGTATTTAAACGTTTTTATTTGGCAGAAATGATTCAGGAAAAGTCTGTTTAACTGCTCTCTACTGCTCTTATGTTTTGTTAACATTTTCATCAATATTATATTTTAGTGCTTAGGATCAGGATCTACTGGACTAGATCCGGATCCACTGGACAGGATCCGGATCCACTGGTTTGACCATATTTTGGCACTCTGGATCCGGATCCACTTGTTACAATATTTTGGTGCGCTGGATCCGTGTCCACTGGTTTGGCAATATTTTGGTTTCCTGGTTCTGGATCCAACGTCCAAAAAATATCCTGCTCCATGAATTCTTATCGAATTGGACAATTTTCATTAAATGATATTTTTTTATCTGAACACAAATATGAAGTAGTAGTTTTGAAAGATGGGTAAACTCATTATGAAAGAGATGATTAAAGTTAAATTAAATTTTTGAGCTTAATCTGGGTGCATTAGCAATCAGGATCATAAGCAATTCTTTCACGGGACGGCTCTATGATCCGTATCCATTTTTCCGCAGGATCCGGATCGGCATTAAAGTTAAATGCTTTCTAAACACTGTGATTATCAATCATAACTGGGTGTAAATGTTAGACTCCCTCTTAGACACGTCTTAGTTTTAGTTTAGATTTATAAATATACGATAGTTATTATTTTGATATTTTGTAAACCCTGAATTGATTTAGGATTGAAGGAGGAGCATTCGACCAAGTTATGGATAGTCAGACCCCGTTCATGTTCAAGGTAATTATTTTGGAATAGAATTGAAAAAAAAAATTATTTCTCAGATTTAAGTTCTTTAGTAATTCTGGAGTTGTACAACTGCTCTTTCTTTACCCGTCTGAAAGGGACTGTGGACACTAATTCAAGTTTACTCTAATAAGACATTGTAGGGAGGAGAGGGTGTAAATGCAGGAGTAGGAGAGGTGGAATGGGTTATTGCTAAGGACAGGTAAAAAATAATAAAGAAGAATTTTTTATTCTCTATTTCGCTGTTGTTTTCAAAAATAGATGAGCGAAAAAGTCTAATTTTAAATCACCTAGCTTATTTTCCTAAAAATCATTCTAAATTAGGAATCAAAAAAAAAATTAAAAATTTTAAGAATTATATTAAATAAAAACTCATTACACCATGAAAACTGTGAAAATGTCTTTTCCAATTTGTTTCAAATTCTTTTCCGGAAATTTCCCTATTTAGTATTTTCAAACATAAAGCATAAAAAAGTAATTGTTTGTTTTCTTTGTACACTAATCCTTATCGTGTCGTACTCCTGCTTCGTTGCTTGATTCAATTAATATCTTAATGCTAAGAATATATTAGTATTATTTGATTAATATAATTCAGAAAGGTTTATCATTAACTAGATTACACCTTTAATATTGAATCTGTCTTATTGATTTTATCCACTGAGATTAAATTAATTCAAAATATTTAAAGCTTTTATTAAAAATAGCAATTTTTACTGGCGAGCGATTTCGAATTTAAAAGGATGTATTTTTTCCATTTATGCTATTATTTGAAAATTATAATATTCTAGATTTTTTTTTTGACATTGACAAGCGGCGGTTTTCGGAAATTAATTTTTTAAGATTTAGTTCACTGAATGATAAATATTTTGATTATATAGGTTTAAGTATGATGCTATGTTTGATGACCTGAACCCTGTGGATGGGAAGGTGTCTGGAGCAGGTATTAAAGGCGTAGGCGTAATTTGAAATGGAGAGTCTCTTGTAATTACGAGTATAGTCCCTTTAATATATATAAAATAAAAAGAATATACTATAACTTAACTTTTCCCCAGTGGCCATTACTTATTCTTAAAGTTTTTTTTTCTGCGTTCTTGCCAGATAGTTGAGTACTGAATTTAGATTGGTTGAATTTTGAAGAATCATGTTTAATATTTTAAATATTTTAGCTGCCAAGAGCGAGATGATCAAATCCAAGCTACCCAACAATGTTCTTGGAAAAATCTGGAAACTAAGCGATGTAGACAAAGACGGTAAATATTTTTTTCTCTTGCCCGTTAAAAGGATCCGGATCCGTATTATTGCAAATATCCGGGTCCCTGCCCGTTAAAAGGACCCCGATCCGTATTATTGCAAATATCCGGGTCTGTCCTGGGATATAAGAATCTGAAGTCGCCTTGTAATTGAAAACTGACCCGTTTTATTACAAGAATACGGGTCAGTCCAGAATGATGAATGTTTACGAATGTTTATTAAATGAATATTTAGGAATTTTTATAAAATGAATGTTAACGAATGTTTATATAATGAATATTAAGAAATTTTTATGAAATATATGTTTATAAAATTAATGTTTATAAAATTAATGTTGATCTAAAATGAATGTTTATAAAATGAATGTTTATGAATGTTTATGAATGTTTATGAATGTTTATAAAATGAATATTTAGGAATGTTGGATGCTGATGAGTTTGCTCTGGCTATGCATCTAATGAATATAAAACTAGACGGTAAACAAACATTCAATTCATTAATTAATTAATTAATCGTATACTGTAAAGAAATCTCTTTGATTTTATAGGCGCAACCGGGGTTAAAGAGGGAGGGGGAGGGGTATTCAGTATTTTATCAAAATTTGATAATTTTTTACAGTTCTACAAAAGCCTCAAATGTTTTCAAAATGAGATTCTCTAGTTTCGAGGGCGTGGGACTGTTCTACTCAGCTACGGAACATGATGTCAACTTAAAAAAGTCTTATTTTTTTTTCATTTTTCTAGGCCATGATCTTCCGACGGAGTTGCCAACCCATCTGATCCCTCCTAGTAAAAGAGCGTTCTAATTCCTAACCTGGAGCCAAGAATCATTGTTTGTGGCTTCCTCTTTATTCACGACTCCCAGGAAAATATAGGCCTCGTGTGTGTATATTTGAAAATTAAGAAAAAAATTGTTTTTTTGTTTCCAAAACGTCCACCCTCCGGATTCAGTTTTTCCTTATAAATTTTATTCAACCTTCTTTATTCTATACGTACCCATCCCTCAAAACATGATTGCTTTTACTTAAACAGTGTACACTGTACATTAGAAATATTTTTTTACACAAAATATCCTATTTTACAAATCTTAATGTCTTGATAACATTTTGGAAGTCAACAAAAATTTTGTATTTTAACATAAAGTAGTATTTTAGTTTTAGTAGATTTTATGCCGATAATAAGTTCCTGAAATTTCAGTTTTTTAAGGAATATGTTCTAAAAAATTTCATTTTCTACTCAAAAAGCTTCCGTCCGTAGTTTTTAAGTATAATAGTACACGCTTTGGGCTTTTTATGTACATTTATACAACTTAAACAGTACAGTACATCATGTTTTTGTACTGTACACAGTTTATTTGTAAATAAATAATTTCTATTGATTTTTGAATGTTCTTGAACCCAGATATTAGATATAGACTTCAATATTATCTTTTTCTAACGTGGAAATGTGATACATTGTGATCTGTAACTACCGGTTATGTATTGTCGGATTTAATAAATAAATTGTAATTATTCTTTTCTGCACATTTTCTGTTCAGATTCATGATTTCAGTTTTGTAGAAAAAATGCTGATTGAGGAAGGTGTACTACAGATTATTAATTGCGTAGAATTGAGGATACATGTACCATGTTACAATGGATATCTTATTAAATCTTAAAGGGTATTTGTCTTAAAAAGCTTCCCCAAAAATCTGAAGAATGTGTTCAATATTTTGAATTGTTATTTACATTTCCTTTTCAATGGTTATACGGGGCGTCCCACGAAACATGACAGTTGGTGAAAAGTTTAGAATGTCTTTTTCCATAATTTGTCAAGTTGTTTGATACCAAAGATCAATAAAAATATTATATAGGAGTCATGTTATATTAAAATTGATTTCAAAGTAAAATATAATTAAGCAAAAGATGTGTTTAACCAAAAATAACTAATTCTTAAATGTCATGTTTCATGGGAAACCCTGTATATTAAAAGTATGCAATGACAAACTAAAAAAAATCGTTTGTGTCCAGTTTCTGCTTATTTTTTGTCTTGGGATTAAAATTGTTTTTAGTAAGTTTTGAAATGTTAAAACCTTCATAAGTTTGTGAAGGGTCTTCCAAAAGTCCAATAACCTTAAAATTATAAAAAAAACTAACCAACTTATTACCTAGTTTTTTTTAAATAATATTAACATATCAAAAAGTTTTTTTATTATACATAAACAGTTTGTCTTAAAAATTCAACTTTATTGGAGATATAGACTTCTCTGTTTTTGCTTTTCTAAATTTCACAAATTCTTAAACTTGTACATTACTAATTGCTGCTTTATATAAAGATATACAAATGTTATATCCTTTCACATTTGTATCATGTACGAATCTAACAATATAAGCACCAATTCACCATAACACAATAGTTTTTGTGAAATACTTGAATAATAAAATGCAATAAAGACACAAATCTACATACGTTAAATTCGTTTATTTTATTAAATGGTTTTTGTAAATTTCATGATTCATGGGTTTTATTGTTGTTTTACTTTATTGAAAAAATATTGGAATTTGTAAATATTGTCACCGAATCAGACCCTACCAGCGATATCAGCTATGCTTTATGTTATTAGAATAACTTAAACGATTCAGTTTTCCTTAAAAATCCCGTCTAAAGACTATAAAAATAAACACATGAAAATATCGGTGTGCATGTTAGTGTGCGTGTGTTGTGTTTGCTCAGTTGAACTTGAGAACCACTGGTATACGGTCGTGAAACCACATGACTCCGTACTACTCAGTTTTGATATGTTCATAGTTATGTATATCTTTCAACTATAGAAACACTGTTTAGTTTTCACATGTAATAGACGGGAATCTAGAAATATTTTGAGGTTAGTGTGTACAATGTACATTGTACATAGTGAGATAATAGGAACAAGATTTCTAAAGCCTTTATTGTCAAAAACTTCGAACGGCAAACACACATGTTAAAAAGTGTTAACTGATAACGGAAATTTAGTTCAAAGAACATTACATTTTTCTTTAACATAAACTTATTTTTTTAGTCCATTAAAGTTGTCAGTTTTATCCACCCACATGTTATAATGTTGCCTGATAATTGGAAATTGACATTTGGATAAGTGATAAAAGCTTTTTAGACAGCTTGGCCGGCGTTTATTTCAATACAATCAAGACAATTTTTCTAATGACGTTTTGATTACAATTAGGAGTTTTTTTTTTAAATTACAAGTTTTCCTGTAAAGAAAGAATTATAACTGTTAATTGACAGCTTCTCATTGGTTTATGTTTATGTGAATCCATGCTGTTTGAAAGCTTGGTGGAAATCATAATTTGAAATCTAAAGTCGTCTGTATTGTATTAATATATACGACAACGATTGTATGATATTTTTTATCATATCTCGTTATATCCATTGAAACCCCTTAACAACATTTTGTACGTGAGGAAAGGTGTAATTGTCTTGCAAAATAGAGACTGCAAAAATATTTGTCTTAAAAATAGTTTTATATTTCTACTAAAGAATATAAAGTTCTGTGTCTACTTCAGTACAGCAGGCTAGCATAAACAAAAACAACTCTTCGTCCGAACCAAGGAATATAACAGAAATTCCCATAAAATAAAGTGTACTGCAGTGCTGCCCAGACTAACCAAGGAGATTTGAATACAAGGAGGGGGCTATAGGGTTTCAGTAACTTTGCTGTGACATTTTTGGACTGCCGGAGAACTAGTTTTTGCGTAAAAACAATAATAAAGATTGTAAACAATAACTCAAATGATGAACAGACATTTTGTGCATCTCTAGCGTTAGATGAAGATTCACCGTATACTAACTCATGTTTGTTTATTATTGTTGTTACGCAAAAACTAGTTCTCCAGCAGTCCAAAAAAGTCACAGCAAAGTGTACGGAAACCCTATTGCCGGAGCCCAAAACTTAAGACAGGGTATTGTTATGAAAACCAGTTTTAAAACCCGGGTTTTACGAATGGGGTTAGGCAGTTTTGTGGATATCAATATTTTTGTTTATGAAATATTTTTTATTTATTTTCATTATATTCTCCATTTTTGTTGAATCTCTTAAATCAAAATCTACAAAATATTAAGACCCCAAAAAGGAAACTCGAGAGTTTCGTTCAATGATACTCTTTTAAATTTTGGGCTCAGCCCTCCTTGCATTCAATGCTCCTTGAGACAAACCTTTGTTTACATTCCTCCCAGAACCTGCAATACACATTCTTTTATGATGATTCCTAATGCTCTTATATCCTTGGTCTGAGGGGCGGGGGAAGTCAGGTGGTCATAAGCCACAACATTTTTCCCTTCCCTTCCATGCCACAGTTTATTGGATTCTTTAGAGGTCCAAATGACGATAGATTCTTGCAAAGAATAAACATTTTGGAAAAAAACACATCGATAATCCCGGGTTTTTTACTCACCCTGTACATTCTAGAGATATTGAAGGGTTACTTATTAAAGATGGTTAGTGGTTAGCCACCAAGATGGAGATTTAAAAAAAAGATTTTATAAATCAACATTTCGCTGCAGCTGTACACTCTTAACAATTTTTTGTATTGCATCTTCTTAGTTTTTCAATCGTTTTCGGCTCGTTTTTTGCATATTTTTCTGTCGGGGTCAAAATTTTGCGCTAGCCAAATTTTCGCCTTGAGAGGAAGTAAACTCCAACAATATGAACGTGTTAAGACGATCGTTTTTTGGTTCACTTTTCCATTTCTTGTTTTTTGGATAAAAATATTGAAAACTTAATTGAAATCAAACAATCTGAAGTGAGGGAACATTTATTAAAAGTTTTTAAAAACTAACAGAAACGATTAATATCAGTATTACATCTAAAAGTTATATGCTTTTGATAATGTCTTAATTATCAATTGTGGGTAAATATGAAATGTACATAAGGTTTATTATTTATCTCACTTGCGAACATTTTCCCTTTGATAGTAAAATTAAAAACATCGCAGCTTTTTCTGTCTTTGCACTTTGCAGTTGTGTATTTTCAAAAATAAATTAAAATCAAAATGTGAGATTGAGCCGTCATGACGTTATTGGACACCAAAAAAAACAGCGAGAAAAACTTAATCTATATTTAAATATAAACTAGCTGAATCAATATTTAAATATAAACTAGCTGAATCAATATTTAAATATAAACTAGCTGAATCTATATTTAAATATGAACTAGTTTAAATATTGATTTACCGAAACTCCATTTTTCACTATAAAGTCGACACACTGAATTAAGAAACTTAAAACATTCCAGTGGTTCTCCTGAGTTCTCCAATCAAACTTTGAGGCAAATCGGTCCAGGTGGTCGAGAGTTATGATCTTACACACATTACAACTGTATATATATACTAGCTTAGGAACCAAACGTTGCCCATGGTAGTTTTAGTTAGTTCCACCGTTTACTTGCGCTTCTTGGTCGTAAATTACGATTTTAGCTATTTTTCGAGATAAAGTGACCTGCACTCAACTTAGAATCTCTAAACCAAACTAAGAACATTCCCGTGGTTCTCCCGAGTTCCCCAATCAAAATTTAAGGCAAATATATCTTGGGTTTCGAGAGTTATGATCGGACATACAATTAAAACAGAGATTACAACTATATATGTATATAAGATATATATATACTATTGGTGTGTATTGTAAAGAGCAAGTGTTGTTGAATGTTGATGTGATTGTAGCAGCAGATGCTAAGGAAGAAATTTCAAGGTAAAATATCAATAGTCGTCAACTGTTTATAATCACAACAGCAGACCTCATAATAAACCTGGTAATAAACCAATCATTTTGGAATCTAAGGATTAAATGGTTCAAACTAGGAACCAGGACGCTTCTTATCATATTTAAAAATTCGTTATATTTATTGAACTAAAACTTTATTTTACAGATTTTAACTTATTTACGTCTAATTCGGGTTCTGGACAAATTACACTCTTTTCATAAGTTTTATTTTATCCTTTCCCCCCCCCCCCCTCCGCCCCCCATCCAGTTTTTATTTTCCTTTTGAACATCAAAGCAGTTTTATACTTTTAATTAAAAATACCTGAAGCAAAATTTTTTTTTTTTTAAATATTTGATGAAATGATAATTATATAATAATGATAATAACACCACGCGTAACACAAAGTTCAAATTTGACAAATTACCATGGGATTCAATTTATCGCGTGTAAACGATAAATTGTCTTATGACTCTTATAAATATTAGATAAAAATGCTTTACAAACCAATAGACAACAGCTTTCAACCAATCCTTTCAGTTTAAAAGAACTGGAAACTGAAGACGTTGAATGTTTACGAAACTGGGTAAAGAGGAACTGTTAACGATATTGTAATATTTGTATGAACTACAGAAATAATTTTTCTTGTATATTATTTTTGTAATTTATTACGTTTTTTAATAAACGTTCAAATTTGAAATAATTTGTAAATGTTGTATTTCTGAATTTGAGTCCTGGAGTCTGATTTATTGGATATTGTGAGGTAGTTGAACTCTGTACGGCTAGATGAGCTTTTTAACTCGATCGATCACACTTAAAAGGATGAAGTTTTATTATCCGTACCCAATTCAACTACTTATTTAATCATTTGTTCATCTTTTTAACATTAATTTTTGAACATTTTTTCTATTCTCAAATTTTTTTGCGATATCGATTGATACAGTTTATCAAACTAGGTTTCGATAGTTCATTAATACAGTTTACCAAACTGGGTTTCGTTTCGATTGATACAATTTACCAAACTGGGTTTCGTTTATCGATTGATACATACAGTTGCTCAAACTGGGTTTCGTTCATCGGTTAGAAAGTTTTCTAAACTAGGTTTCGTTAATCGATTGATACAGTTTACCAAACTTGGTTTCGTTTATCGATTGATACAGTTTAACATACAAACTGGGTTTTGTTAATCGATTAATACAGTTTACCAAACTGGGTTTTGTTTATCGATTGATAAAGTTGCCCAAACTGGGGTTTTGTTTGTCGATTGATACAGTTTACCAAACTGGGTTTTGTTTATCGATGCTCTGTCCAATTTCCGGTTAAGTTTAAAGGAAGTGTTTAAAGCAAACATAATTAATGGTTTAACACTTTAATAATCTATATATACAGTATATTATAGTATAAATGCTTGGGAACCTTCTATACAAGAAACAATGGGGGGGAGGGGTGTAAAGAGATATTTATGTGGTTAGTTAGTGTCAAGGGGGGGGGCTAAACCATATGGATAATTCAGTAAGAAAAAATCAAACAAATCAGTTATTTGATTTGTAAATAACAAAGCATTCTTTATCAGATAATTCATTTATACTTTTTTAGATCACACTGTACAGAGTACAGTGTACAATGCACGGTGTACGGTGAACGGTGTACAGTGTACCAGTGTACAGCCGACCAACATGTGATCGTTACAAGGAAAAGCACAGGAGAAACCTCAAATTAAGAAGGACAAGACTAAAAAGAGAGTAAGTTTTTCATAATCAACAGGTAAAAAGAGAGTAAGTTTTTCATAATCAACAGGTAAAAAGAGAGTAAGTTTTTCATAATCAACAGGTAAAAAGAGAGTAAGTTTTTTATAATCAACAGGTAAAAAGAGAGTAAGTTTTTTATAATCAACAGGTAAAAAGAGAGTAAGTTTTTTATAATCAACAGGTGAAAAAAACTTATTTCTGAAAAACCTGTTAATACCATATTTTGACGTTTAAAAATAATTTCGATGTACACACAGTATTTTTAAAATATACCAGGTCTCAGCCGAACGCCGCGGCTAGGACCAAACGTTGTGGTAACAGATCTTATGATAATTATCGATGTCACAAAATCTTGTAGCATCTAAAATGTTAAATTTTTTGATAGAGCAAAACAACCCCATTAAATAAAATTTTCGACCAAAAAAATTGGGAAATTAGTTCTGTTTTATTAATTTTTACTAGAATTAAATTATCATAGAGCCCAAGGAGTTTAGCATTCAACATTTTACAAGCAGAAAGAAGTCAGTCAAACAGTTTAATTGGTTCTATTTAAGACCACAGCTTGTGGTAATATTTAGCCAAAAAATTACACAAATATAACCTCCCCCCCCCCCCTCAAACAGTTTAAGTGGTTTGTGTGTAAAGTCGTAATTGTTTAATATAAACGATACCTATACTTAATATGATATGTTCAAAATACACATAGAAACTAATTTATAATCTTTTGTTTTGAATTTTTTGTGAATATTTCCCAGAGCAATTATCTAGTTTTACAAAACATAATAATGCAGTTTAACGAGTAGGACTGTTCAGGACAGAATACCACATGTATAGAAGAAACATATGATACTATTATAAATGTATAAAAAGATACCTAGGTACATAGGTACATAGGTAGTAAGGTACATAGATACAAAGATACGTCGTTAAACAGATATGTATATACATGGTTATACATTTTACATAGATATGTAGATACATAGATGCTTATATACATAGTAGAGATGTCAACGTTTTGATTTTTGTAGATTTTAGCTTTCGTTACGATAGTGTTTATCAAAAGTATTAACGTTAGAAACGTTACGTTGCACATTATGAAATTTTATGGCATAGAGTAACGTTACGTAATGAATTTTCTGCACTTGAATACCTTATACAACGTTAAGCTTTAGTAAATGTTAGTGAAAAACAGTAAGCTCCGTTACGCTTTTGCATTTCCCGTTTTAAAAAACTTTCCCAACGTTGCGTTAAAGCTTATGTAATATAACCACAATTTTTTAACGTTCCACTTTCATGCAAGGTAAATATTTTCAGAGACCTTACGTTACACTTTCACTTGGTTTACGATCTAAAAGATGACAAACGTTTTGCTTTACTAAAACGTTATTGGGGCATAGTTCTGAACGTTACAATTCATTTCAGTGCAAAGAATATTTTTTGTTAACGTTACGTTTTATCTTAACTTTTCCAATATAAACTCTTTTAATTACGTTTAGAAATTTACTAAAATGCACCTTTTCTTACGTTACGATTAATCGAAACGTTATTGTGAAAACTTTTTTGTTACACTTTTTTACAACTGACCATCAAAACTGTTTATTCGTTTCGTTTCTAAGAAAGATTTGAAAAAATGTTCTATACGTTGCGTTGTATTAAAATGTTTAAGCCTTAATATTTCTTCTTCTTTAAAATAATTTTTGTTTCTAAATGAAAGCATTGCAAGATTTTTTACGTAATTACTTTTTTACTCACCCTGTATGTTGCTGTTGTATAGGTAACCTTTTTAGAGAATGTGTAGAAGAATATGCATTATGCATAAAGATGTTATAATATTATTATTTTTAACGATTTTAAAAATTTGTGAATGAAAGTTTTAAGCATAAGACTTTCAACTCAAAGTGTGTCTTAAAGGGACTAGAGACGTATTTTCAAGTGACCTTTCATTTATGGGGTGGCATGTCCATTGTCTAGTAGGGGTGATCAATATTGGAATAGAGCCAACCGCCCACCGGAAGTCGCTGCGTTTTCACTTAAAAAAAATATTGCAATCAAAATTTTTTTTCAAAATTTGCGATTTGACGATTTAATTCACCGTAAGGCCACAACATCATGTTATACATAATTTTCTTGGAAATTCAAATTCAAATCTGAAAAGCGTTTAAAAAAATTGAAAATTGAGTGAGCCAGAGCTAAAAAAAACTCATCAAAAACATTAAAAAGTTTAAAAACCGGAATTTAGTACCGTTATTTGGCCATAACTTCTTTAGATTTTAATATATTTAAAAATGGTTTTCGAATCTGAATTCAGCATGAAATTTCCAAGAAAATGATGTATCATATTTATTTTTTGAAATATTTTTATAGGCCTGACGGCGATTTCTCCAATATTACATTGTCAATTCGAAACCTTATGGTCAATTTTGAATTTTTTTTTGATTACGATATTTTTATTAATTTAAAACGCAGCGACCTCAGGTGGGCGGCTGGCTGAGTTCTAAAAAAAGGCACAAATCAATCACCCTTAATGTTCAGCATACAATTACAAGATAGGAAAACACTCCTAATTTTCAAATCATCAATTAGATAAAGGTATACACGTTATCATTGGGAATCGAGCATGGCCCTCTTTAAATGGAGGATCGCTTGAAATTATCATTGAAACCACTTTTGCATGTGGAACAGTAGTTCTAAATTATTTTAGATTAGTTTAGGGTTAATTTTTTCTTTTTTTACGCAATGCAGACATCGGGTTGCAAAGATATATTAAATGAAAATTAGAGTTTTTGGCATAAACTCATTTTCTTTAAACTTGAAATGAAAAACCATTAGTCTTTGCTGTCATAATCATCAGTCGAATCTCTTATATTGATATATTAGAGACGTTTTGAAATGTTTTGATTGGCAGAATTATTGTTACACTTTTGAAATTAAAACTCATCCCTCTTAGTCTAACGTTTTTTGAATAATATTTTCATCAGACATATATCTAACGTTAGACTAATCAATTTAGTATTCAGAGAAAATTATGAAACGTTTTGATTTACAGAATTTTACTCTGTAAAAAAAAAAAATTCGTTTCCTGATTATTAAATAATAACACATTTCTGCAACGTTGAATTTTTCATTACACTATAAGGGAAAACGTTTCAAAACGTTTTCATAAACAGTAATGCATTTTTCAGTTATACAACGTTACACTTTTTATAAGTTGAACTTTGAAATAGAAATCCTTTCGTTACGATATTCAATCAAATCACAATTAGTTTTTCAAACGTTAGACTTTCAAACTCCCCTTGGAAACAAAACATTTCTTCACGTTATGGTCAAAAAAGATGTAGATATTAGAAAAATAACGTTACATTTCCACAAAACGCTAACGTTGGGGGTATGTTCCTCTAACGTTAACGTTTAACGTTAACGTTAGGTATGAGCTTCTATAACGTTAACGTTTAACGTTCACGTTATATAGAATATATCCAAACGTTACACATTATTGTATCGTAACGTACAAAAACGTACATTTTACGTTACGTTACACTATCGTTGACATCTCTAATACATAGATACTAAACAAACAAACATATACATAGGTACGTAGATACATAAACACACAGATACATAGATAAATAGATGGGTATAAACATAGATACATAGCTACTTAGATATACAAAAACTAAATACAAAGACACATCATAATTTATTTCAACAAGGAAGCAGCCCATTTATCACAAAGAGCAATATGATTGTATTATTGTGTTAAAACAGCTGGTCATTTGTATTGTCATTTATATGGTAGCTGTGTAGTTTTAAAAATACTTCTGATAATTTAAAAAGCTAATTTTGACTTAATTTCAGTTGTTTTTCATAAAAAAACTCATTTAAAGTTTGATACATATTTTTATTCATTGTGTTTTACTTTTTGCACTTTGCACATTATAAAGTTGAAAATTTCATAAAAAAACATGTAGTCTTGTATTAAAGATTACAATTGAAGAATTAATCCTTTGTATAACACATAAATAATAACTATACAGGGTTACCCAAAAAAGATGAGACTTCAGAGACGACTGTACGGAATTGTTAATTTCTTTATGTTTAGGATTCCCTGAAACTGTAAATTTGCTTCTTAATTTGCGCAATCATTAAAAAGGTTAAAAAAATTATATTCATGTCATGAATACTTAATTTAACCTTGTAAATGTCATATTTAAAGTGTTTTATGTCGTTTTTACAGTCTCATTCTTTGTGGGTAACCCTGTAGAATATATATTATCATACATCTATTGAAGAAAAGCATTCAAGCATGATATTGCTCCATCTAAACTTTTAATAACTATTTTTATTTTCTGATTTAGATAAGAGATCCCTGTTCTTTGACAGAGTGAGGACAAAAACGTTTCTTGATAGATGTCTTATTCCACAAAATTAAATAAATGGCGTCTCTATAATAAGGAAAAGAGTTCTGACAGTATGTTGTTGTTACTGTTAATATCAGCGGCAGTTGCAGTTACAGGTAAACCGGCATAAATTAATTCATGATAAGTTGTATACGAGTTGTATGAGTTGTATGTGTTGTATGAGTTGAATGAGTTGTATGAGTTGAATGAGTTGAATGAGTTGAATGAGTTGAATGAGTTGAATGAGTTGAATGAGTTGAATGGGTTGAATGGGTTGTATGAGTTGTATGAGTTGTATGAGTTGAATGAGTTGAATGAGTTGTATGAGTTGTATGAGTTTTATGAGTTGTATGAGTTGTTTAAGTTGTATGAGTTATATAAGTTGTATGAGTTGTATGAGTTGTAAGAGTTGAAAGAGTTGTATGAGTTGTATGAGTTGTATGAGTTGAATGAGTTGAATGAGTTGTATGAGTTGTATGAGTTTTATGAGTTTTATGAGTTGAATGAGTTGTATGAGTTGAATGAGTTGTATGAGTTGAATGAGTTGAAAAATAATTTACCTTTAACAAGTTATCAATTTTTAACAACCCGAAAAAGAGGATTTTTAAAATATAGTTCTTATATGGATTTTTCTCCATTTCAATGTTTACGTTCTAAATGTATCTTTTATTTTCTCCGCTTTCTTGATCTCGATGGAGACGGCGGCGGAATTTTGATATTAGTAAAGGGTTACTCCTAATAAAGGGTTATGAGACAATAATATGAACTAGTCCTTAATATAGCTTTAGATCGAATATTTAATATTTTTTTGATCAATATTTTCACGAACTTATAGTCGACTGACTAATCGATTTGTGCTTTTATCCCTAAGAATCGGCAGTGAAGCTACCTACCCCGGAAGTGGACTCCAGTGGCGAAGGATCGTCAAGAACGACAGTTATTCAGAAATTGGAAAAGTTAGTTAAAGAAAATAAGGTTGAACTATTTAATTCAAACATTTAAAACAGGTCTTTTGAAAAATGAAATCTAAGAAAAACCTGATTAAGATTTATTTATTTCCAAAGTTTAAAAAAGGAAAAATATTTTTGTGAACTTACGTTTTGAGCTTTGAGCTTTGTTTAAAAAATATTCTCCAAGGAGGCGAAAGAAATTGATTCTGATCTTAAATCTGAACCTACCAAGCTTAGGGAACAACTGATTAAACTTGGTGAGTTTAAACATTCGTCACATTTATTTTATTGAAAGCAGTAGAATATACTGGTTAAACTTCTGGTTTAATTGTGGTTTTCACCAGGATGGGGAAATAAAAACAAAATGTGGTACTGCCGCGGTTTTGCAGGGTGTATCAGTAAAAAAGAAAAATTATTGAAAAACATCAAAATGTCGTTTTTAATAGTCAATAACTACCGTAAAGAATTGAGTCTTTGCCACAAAAATTGTCTTATCTCTATATCAAAGATGTCCACTATCAGATTGCAAAGATGTAAGGATTAGAAAATTTGTAGTTGTGTCAAAAACTCAATTCCTTTGTAGCATACATGAGAAGAATTTCAATTTTCATTCCTTTACAGAATATTGATTCAATTTTTGTGGCGTTGAAAAGTGTAGACTGTAGATCACAATGAGAAATCCTGAAGGATTAAAATAACAGCATATTAAATAATGTCAATATTTTCATTCGTTTACAGATAGATTTAAGACATTTAAACATTAGCACACAATTCCCATGTTTATTGGAACTCCCTGCACAGTATATTTGTGGTAATCTAATGACGGTTTCATGGTAACATTTATTCAATTCAATTAGGAAACAGTTTCTCTAGACAGTGTTCGGCACAGTTTTTATAAACACACAGCTGTTTTTATAAACACACAGCTGTTTTTATAAACACACAGTTGTTTTTATAAACACACAGCTGTTTTTATAAACACACAGCTGTTTTTATAAACACACAGCTGTTTTTTCAAATTTTTTGACATCGTTACAACCTTAGAATATTTGGTTATATGATTAAAAAATTGAGTTTGTGGCAAAAAGTTTTTTCCTTTACATTCTTAAATTTCCGCAACTTTGTAAGACTTTTATGGAACTAAACTGATCCGGAAAATAATTTGAAACTATAATTCTAGGATATACTCCGGGATTAGAAGGAGCAGAGAAGAAACAAGAATTCGCTCAACTGGATAAAATCATTAAAAAAGGACAAAGGGAAGAACACTTTTTCATCGTAATATCGTAAAGTTTTAAAGTTTTGGGTTTCTTTACGGGACCTGGACATTTAAACAATGTATTCAGAGCATTAAAGGGACTATACGGGACCTGAGCCGGCGATTTAAAAAATTCAAGAAAATACGACTCGGGTCTAAGCTGTTGTTGAGCCTTATTTACGGCTCGGGCTTTCGAATTTAAGTACGGGACCTGGGCATTTAAACAATGTATTCCGAGCATTAAAGGGACTATGCGGGACCTGGGCCTTTAAACAATGTATTCTTAGCATTAAAGGGACTGTACGATACCTGGGCATTCAAACAATGTATTCTTAGCATTAAAGGGACTGTACGGGACCTGGGCATTTAAACAGTGTATTCTTAGCATGAAAGGGACTGTTAGCATAATTTCAAGTGACCCTGTATGGAAAGATGGCAATGTCCCATTCACAAGGTTACAAGCTTAAAAGCTTTGTCTGCTCTAGTATGAATAAGACATCAATGTTTAGCATTTTGAAAACTGATCATTTTTAATTTAAGTTTCTCTACAAAATCGACTTACGTATTTATACTGCAGGAATTGTCAATTTTAAACACTTTTATGTTAAGAAAAAATATTTTTCACATTTTTGAAAAGATAAAGGTTTCAAGGATACCGTTGTAAATCGGGCATTGACATCTTTGCGCGGAGGATCACTTGAAATTACGCTTACAGTACCAGAATCATGTTATGTTTTTGGTCTACTTTGTGTGAAGGGACTTAAAAATTTATTCATGTTCAACATAAAAAATTAATAATCTCAAATCGAGCAGCTTACAATTTCAGTTTATCAAGATATGAAGAAATTGTAAATCGTTGATGTCACTCTTTAATTAGTATATTGAAGTAACGTTGTTAAACCCTTTAATATCTGCGAGTTAAAGTACGTATTGAATATTAAGTAACGCTCTAGTAAACTTTAAACTCGTAATTCTAATTGATTAGGTTTGATGTAATCTCAATGTTACATGTGGTTTCAAGTTAAATATTTCTGCTGAATTAAACAGATAACTATTCTTATTATTTCCAAACTCTAAATGTTAAAAGTACGATTATTTTATTTATTTTATTTTTTTCTTTCTTTTACGATTGTATTTCTTAAACTAAGCTTTCAGTGCGAACTGCAATAACTTGCAATATAAATAGATGTTTTAAAACAACTAAAGTGACACTCAACTTGAAAATTCATAAAATAAAGGTTTAAAGGTCTTCAACTGAATACAGATTGCAGTTGGCGAATCAACTTGGAAAAAGACAAAGGCTAAGGGATGGGAAGAAACTGAGAAGTGGGAAGAAAATATTGGGAAGATTAAGAGGAAATAAAGTTAAAGGGGGAAATAAGTCACAACGTGTTGTTATACCAGGTATCATTATCATAATCATCATAATCTTTATCATTATCATTATCATTATCATTATCATTATCATTATCATTATCATAATCATAATCATTATCATTATCATTATCATTATCATTATATTATAATTATCGTTATCGTTATCGTTATCGTTATCATTATCATTATCATTATCATTATCATAATCATAATCAAAATCATAATCATAATCATAATCATAATCATAATCATAATCATAATCATAATCATTATCATTATCATTATCATTATCATTATCCTTATCATTATCATTATCATTATGATTATCATTATCATTATGATTATCATTATTATTATAATTATAATCATCGTTAACGTTATCGTTATCGTTATCATTATCATTATCATTATCATAATCTTTATCAGTATAATTGTTAATATCATTATCATTATTATTATAATTATCATTATCATTATCATTATCATTATCATTATCATTATCATTATCGTTATCGTTATCATTATCATTATCATTATCGTTATTGTTATCATTGTCATTGTCATTTTCATCGTCATTTTCATTTGTTATTGTTATTATTATATTTTGTTATTCTTATTGTTAAATTTTGTTATTGTTATTGTTTTTGTTATTGTTTTTGTTATGTCTTATTGTTATTGTTATTGTTTTTTTTGTTTTTTATTGTTATTGTTATTGTTATTGTTATTGTTATTGTTATTGTTATTGCTATTGTTATTGTTATTGTTATTGTTATTGTTATTGTTATTGTTATTGTTATTGTTATTGTTATTGTTATTGTTATTGTTTTGTTATTGTTATTGTCATTGTTATTATTATTGTTATTGTTTTGTTTTTGTTTTTGTTATTGTTATTCTAGTTTATTTATTTCCAGGAGTTGAACCTCTCCCTGCTGTAGTCCCCTCCTCCGTGGTAGTTGTAGAAGAGTATGATGATGAGTATGAAGACTACTATGATGAGTATGAGGATTATGTGGAGTATGAGGAATATGATGTGCTCCTCCGAGAGGTTTCTCCTAAACACGTCGTCGCCGGAGGCAAACATAGACATGATTCTCAGTATCATGATCATAAACCTGGACATCATAAATATCATGATCAACATAAACCATCTCATCATGTTCACAAACAATCTCACTACGCTCATCAGAAAGATCCACACCATCATGATCAAAGATATCAGAATGATCCACACCATCATGATCTTGGATATCAGAAAGATCCACACCATCATGATCAAGGATATCAGAAAGATCCACACCATCATGATCAAGGATATCAGAAAGATCCACACCAACATGAGCATGGATATCAGAAGCAACCAGAATATATTCCAGAAAGTGAATATCACCAAAAACACCAGGAAATCATTTAATATTCAAGATTAAAAGTGTTTACGGAAAAGGACTAAAAATGCAATTTCAAGAGACTCTCCACATGTAGAGTACCATATGCTCGATTAACAACGTTACTCTAGAATAATAACGTCTTCTATATATTTGATATGAGAGAAATGTTTAAAGGATATCTTTGTGAATGGGGCAAAATTAAGTCTATTTTAAATGGCGGGTTACTTGAAATTAACGCGACTTTAAAGTTTAAACAGAATTGTAAAGTGCTCTGAGATGGAATTTAAAGAATTCGAGCCAGGGTTTAAATCTGCCAAAACCCGGTTTAAATTAAGCGCCGGCTAAAATCTTGAAACATTTGATACAATTTTAAGTGGAACCAACCATTTTTAAACCGCGGCTTAAAGTTAAACCGCCGCTCAAATTCTTTGAATTCGGCCACTGATCAACTAAACATTAAAAAGTTTAAATAAATTTAATGATTTGTTCTAGGGTACGTAGTTGTTTTTAAACTAACAGTTCCTCCCAGGTTCTAGTTATATCTGGCATCTCTAGTATTTAATTATCGGTCTCATTTTGCCAAAAACGAATGGCATTTATAAGTTTTAAACTCTCAGGGTTTGGATGAAATCGTATGATAGTCTAAATCGAGGTAGGTAAGGCCATAAGAAAATTCCGTAAAATACAATGAACTCATTTTCGGTGGCTGTAAATTGTATCTTGGTTGTTTGTAAACAAACTCAACCGAAACTGGACTTGAACCGAAAAATGAAATTGAAACCAATACTCAACCTTAGTCGCAGTCCAGAGTTATATAATGACACTTATAAAGATAAAACGGAGCGAGGTAAATAAATTCATTAATTTTAAAATATTTTTCAAAAACCCTCTCCTCGATCCTCTCATGTCGAAACTGTAAATTATTGTTTCGACCCAAGCCTAATTAAATTAAATGTAAACATTAGCTACCGAAACCGAGTTTATAGTGTATTCCAGAATAAATTTGTGTGTAGTAAATAAATTCTTTTATGGCCCACTGTTGTTCTAAACCAAGGAATTGAGTTGTTGCCACAAACTTAAATGTTCTTATCCCTATATCTTCGCAACCTGATTGTGTAAACCTTTAATTTGTCCAACTTAGATTATTTGATATATCGGAATTTATAGATGAAATATCAAAGGTCTACGAAATTGGTTTGCAAAGATATAAAGATTAGAAAATTAGAGTTTTGTTGCTAAAACTCTATTCTTTTTCCAATAAATAACTTTGTGGAAAAGTATGAAATGAAAATACTTCCATCAACGCTTTCAATATTTTCATATCAATATCTTAAGATGTCTTAAGATTTATATCAATATTTCTTATATTTTAATCAGTTCCCGATTTTTCTAAAAAAAACACAATATGCTTTTCTTGCATTAAACAACTTAAGAGACAAATATTTTAAAAATTCATTTTTAAATTTTAAAAAGATCTTCTAACACAAGGTACTAATGCAAGGAAAGTTATTTTGGGGATGTACGCATTTTTTGTACTGCAGAAGTGCACTGTCTTTGGCGGAAAATTAAACACAAGACGGATTCCACATGGAGTCCATTTTCACAAAATAATCTACGAAATATTCTGGTCATTGGAAACTATTACGTGAATTATCAAAACTATCAAAATTAAATGCTTTAATACTCCTCAGATACTAGACGAACACTGAGAGAGAACTGGTTTCAATATGTACGCAGAGTATACACAACCGCAATAAACTTACCTTGCATTAGTTCCTTGTTCTAACCTGAAAGTTTTTCAAACCCTAATGATAAATGGCCCCGCCCAGTTTTATCTTGATGGTACAAATTAATGTCGACGTAATTTCAAGTGATGAACCAGTCATAATTACCTTAAACCTTTGTCTAAGCAAAATGATGGAGATATTCTAGTTTTCTTTCTGAAAATAGAAACTAGTGTCTTGCAGATTAATACAATAGAAGGAATGGATACAAATAAAACCGGCAAAAGACATCAATATTGTTAATTAGAAAAAGATTAAAATGGTTCCGTTGTGACTAGGGCTTATAACTTAAAGAACGGTCACTTAAAATTACGTGTACAGTCCCTTTCAATATCAAAACGATCTCATTTAATTTCTCAAGAGAGGTTGACCAATATTTTATTTCAATTCCTATAGAAACCCCAGTCCTGATAAATGATCTGCTTCAACTTTCTCCATTTTGTTTTATTTTCCTTAAAAAAATCCGATTATATAACATTTAGTTGATTATATAGATATATTATATACTAGGCTTTTAACCCTTTGTTATTAACAATTTTAGCTTTAAACTCTGAATATCGCCATTTTTAATCGTCAGAAATTTTTGCGGATTTTTCTGTTGATTCCCTGGGATTTTAACGTTAATTAGATAGAAACAAACAAGCAAAATATGTATGTAGATAGAGAGATATATTTTCGATTATGGGCCGATATTAAGGGTTGGTGGAAGGAGCAGATTCTTTTCTGCATGAGTCAGAGTGTATGCCATGGGTCATAATCACAGTGATCCAAAGGTTGCAAGCTCTGCCGAATTGTATTTCACCCGTTTTTTTAAACACAAAGCTAAAATCAAATTCTTTACAGTATACATGTCTAGCAGTAGTGATTTTGTGAGGTAAGATCAAAAGCTGAAACGAGCCACATTGGACTCTTATGATAAGATGCTTTGTGCTTATTGCCGAGTCTTGGGGGATCCCAGGGATAAGATGGCCGACGATACTGCTTTCTTTACTGGCTGGATAAATGCGGTTTCACTCATTTCTCCAGCATCGATCTTACCATAACTGCCCTTTAAACCGCTCTTTAAACGGGACTGACTTGATATCTCCAGATGAGACAGGACAGACACCCTTTGTCACCTATCCTGTTGTGTATTTAAGGCTGCAAACATTACGCGGGGTTCAATACGCTTTTGGACTGAATCTGGATTGTTTGGCTTTATTCTAGAACTTTTAGAACCCTTGGTTGGGTTCACAGTATACTATTGAAATTAATCACATAAAAACCCTTATTAATCATAGAAATATTTAATTATCTAAATAATCTTTTTATAACATTTTTTGTGTTAGATGCAATCTTCAGTATAAAAGATTTGAGTATATGTATCACAGATGTTTTGCGGATTTCTAAGAGTTCAGATTTTTTGAAAAATATATCGGTATATAACAAAAGCAAGCTCGTTTTTTAAAGACCATATTTGCTTAGATTATTTGCTTTAGTAAAACTTGGAATTTAATAATAACATATGAATATATATTTTAGGTTATGAGTACTTTGTCCATGTGAAAACAGGTAATATTATTATTTTTTTTACACAAATTTAAAACTAAACAGATAACCCGGCTTTTTTACTCGCCATCCTTTTAGATTTGTACCGTAGATATTATGTTCTTTAATGTTTTAGTTTAAGCATCTTTAACTCAAGTTTAGCTTGAAAATGTTAAATGTCTGCGAGCATTATTTATCGCATGGTCAATAACAAAATAATCGCATATTTTACTATTCATAACCTATTTTATTGATAAAGTAAAAGATTATGTATTTACAAAAATAGTAAAATATTATGAAAATGATTTGATAATAGTATCCAAGTCCAATTCTTCCTCAAATCTAGCAATAAAGGTACTGCTTGGTCTCAGAAAACTGAAATATTATATAATTCTGCTTTATGAAGTCTTTATCAAGTTAAAGTGAATTTTATTTCTTTTGGTTTACTTTTGTTACTTTGTATAATTTAGGCAACCAATTCATAGATTTAAAAACATACAAGCTAGGACGTATGGTATCTTGAAACATCATTGACCACAAATAAGTTAATTTCCATAGAGATGTCATGGATTTTTTGTGTAAAATCACAATATTAAATTTTAGGCAATATTTTTAACATTTATTTGTAATTGCTGAATTAATCGAATGTGTATCTATTTACTTTCTTCCTATTCACTAAACAATATCAATCTAAATTACGGACGAATTTTCTTCAGAGAAAATATACAAAAAATAAGAATAATACAAAGGATTTCTTTTTATTGGGACACTTTTTAAGAAAAAAATATAAAATTCGGAAACTGCAATTTTATTCGGAATTTTTTTCAAAAGCAATGAATTTTAACGCAAATATCCATAGTTTTACCAAAAAGTAAATAACTAAATTTCACCTGATAATATCTGGTAAATGATGAGCACACACACTTTTACGGAGAATAGGAGCACCCTCACCCTGCCAGGCTATCAGTACACACTAGGATATATTTTACACTGCCAGGCTATCAGTACAAACTAGGATATATTTATCACTGCCAGGCTAGCAGTACACACTAGGATATATTTATCACTGCTGGGCTAGCAGTACACACTAGGATATATTTATCACTGCCAGGCTATCAGTACACACTAGGATATATTTATCACTGCCAGGCTATCAGTACACACTAGGATATATTTATCACTGCTAGGCTATCAGTACACACTAGGATATATTTATCACTGCCAGGCTATCAGTACACACTAGGATATATTTATCACTGCTAGGCTATCAGTACAAACTAGGATATATTCATCACTGCCAGGCTAGCAGTACACACTAGGATATATTTTACACTGCCAGGCTAGCAGTCCACACTAGGATATATGTATCAATGCCAGGCTAGCAGTACAAACTAGGATATATTTATCACTGCCAGGCTAGCAGTACACACTAGGATATATTTATCACTGCCAGGCTATCAGTATACACTAGGATATATTTATCACTGCCAGGCTATCAGTACACACTAGGATATATTCATCACTGCCAGGCTATCAATACACACTAGGATATAAATATCCTTTGTATTGATTGAGGATTGTACGATATCACTTCAATAACTTTGGTGAAATAGGCGATTCTACTCTTTTGCTCTTTCTATAATGGATGATTTTACGGGTAAATATTCCTTTAATACCTTTACTCCCATCTCTAGTTTGATCCCAGCCAATCCATACTGTATTCGCCCACTGTTAAATTGTCCCAGCAGTTCTAATCAATGAAAAGAGTTATTTATAAAATCTGATTTTTACCTTTAAATATTATCTTATAATCAAGATTTGCTGTATTACGCAGTAGAATATATCTACCACTTGTTCAATGTGATCTAACAAAAAAAGAAATAATAAAGGTTTAAAACGCAAAATTTTTAAAGGGCAGTAAACGTAACTTGTCTTGAAGTATACCTTATGAAACCACCGTGTTTTTATTCCTTTGTTTTTTGATTTCCACTGTACGTTAAACTGTTTTTCAAGAAATGTATAAATTGTCAATTCAAATCTCTTTAAAGGTTTAGAAGGTATATAGTGATTACAGAAAACTTCACATGATTATATTAGAAAACCCCTTCGTAACATAGTTTACAGAAAACTTCACATCACTAACAAACAAGAAGGTTAATATGATACCTGAAGGCTCTAACAGGATATTATAGGTATCCTTATAAAGAAAATCTCATTCTACTCATATATTATAAGAACTCGAGATTTTCAGCTCCCCCCCCCCCCTTCAAACACATTACCTTCTAAACCACCCGCTTCTCCTTCTTCTTCAACCACTAACGTATTGCTATTGTCAGCAATGTTTCCGCCATCTGTAATTAAATAAAAACATTTTGACATCATTATACCATTTTTTAAATTCGTTGTCGCATATATCAATACAATGAAAGCAACTTTCTATTTTAGTTTTGATTTATATCAAGTTTTTTAACAGCTGGAATCACGTAAACATGGGAGCAAAGGGAAGCTGTCAATTTAAAAAGCTTCTCTTTATTTACTTGTAAACTTGTAAAAAAGCTTGTTAACAATCAAAACTTTAAAAAGTCGTCTTTATTGTTTCTTTCCTGTAGTTCAGATAAGTTTACTAAGTTTATTTTTACACTCCAATACAGCTAATTGTATCTTTACATTTGTATTATAGTATAGTTAATTGTATCTTTACATTTGTATAGTACATGGTGGCCCAAAAAATATGGAAATTCAGTGACGAATTCGATATCGTCTTTGTTATAAATTAGCATTGTAATATCTAATTTCAAAACCCATAATATTATTATGTCTGTTGAGTTTATTTTGTGTAAACGGTAAATGGCTATAAAGATGTGTCTATAACGTCTCTGCAAGATGAACAGGGAAGACGGACAAGTTTACTCTGTTTGTATACTGCAATTTTCTTGTTTTACTAAGTATAACTGTATGCAGTCAAATCATAAACAAACAAAATGTGAAATGTGAACATAGCAGACGAAACTCGTATAGTCTACAGCTTTCTCAGTAGGTATCACTATACTAAATCATAGAATAATTTGAAAGACGATATCAAATTCGTCACTGAAATTCCATATTCATTGGGACACCCTGTAGAGCAGTTAGTTATATCTTTACATTTAACTTTTAAAATTTAACAGATAACTCTGTCTTTTTCTAGGATACCTAAACGAACTTTAACCATAATGTACAGTAACTTAGGTGTCTGCATGTACATTATTATGCTTTGTAGTGTTGTTTTTCACCTTTGTACCCGTATAAAGCATATTTAACCCCTTGAAGATCGTTGTGTACATTATCTCTAGTTCTCTCCAACTCAGAGCGTAAAGAAATCAGGTCAGCCTGGAAAATTGAGACTTCATGTAAAAGAGGGTGACCATTTGAAGTACCGAACCGTACTCTGAGCAACTAGACCAATTTCGGGATAAATGTGAATCTCGGTATCATGCGGAGCAAAAAAAGGAATCTTTAAGATGTAAGCTTACAAAGTATAGGCATAAACTTTTAAAGCTAGTTTGATCCTGCATTGGATTTTGGAAGAAATACAGTTTGCTTATTTTATTATCAATTTGTAAAAAATCATAACAAATATTTTCAGCTAATAGAATTTGAACATTTAAAATTAAAAATAAGAAATTATTTACTGATTCCTTGTTAAATGTGAAGCTGAGGATAGAATTGAATAAAGAGTGTAATGTGTAAAGTGTATACCTTAGACATGGTGGTTTAACTACAACTGCTTATCAATACAATGTGGGAGTACTGGTATCACATACTTTCGACTGTTCAAATCATTTAACTGTCACAAAATAAATCCTAACATGAAACATCTATCTTTCAATGAATATTAAATGAGTTTAATCAATAAAAGAGATTGATTCACAAGCTCTTTAATACAGTGTTAACCACACAGGATGTAACTTCAATGACGACCTATTTATGTTGTTTATTTTTGTCTTTTGCCTTATATATTGTCTGTGAACTAAATGATTTGGAAAAGAAAGAAACACTTTAACAGTTGTAACTTGCAGAAAACAAAGAATGAAAAGAAATAACTGAATAAATTCCGTAAAATTGTCTGCATAGTCTCCAAAGTAATCCAATTTGGTCCAGTGCAGTGTACCAAAACTAAATACAGGATTTTATCCATATGATAACAAATCAACCAATTAGCTAATAAACAAATGTTTAGTTATTCCGTTAATTCTATAATGAAATAGAAAATCGAAAAAATGTTGTTATATGATTTGATTAGTTAATTAGTTATTAGATATAGGGCAAAATATGTAAGTACGAAATTACACAACTTTAGATTTTTTTATTCACATTTTTAATTTTATATATCAATATTTCTGATTGTTTTGTATATTTCAGGCACTGAACCTCCTCCATATGATCCCTACTACCAACCCGATCCCTACAATTCGAATCACAATGATCCCTACTACAAACCCGATCCTTATTCGAAGCCTGATTCATACAGTTTGCATCAACAGGATCCCTACTCCAAGCATAATCCTTATAAACATGGAAAGCATCACGATCCCTACGTGAAACATCATGATCCATACAGACCTGAGAAACATCATGATCCCCATTACAAAACTGATCCCTACAGATCTGAGAAACATTTTGATCCCTATTACAAACCTGATCCATACAGACCTGAGAAACAATATGATCCATATTACAAGCCTGATCCCTACTCTAAATTTCATCTGAACCCCCTGGTAAAATATTAGCCTTAAAAGCAACCCATGTATGCGAAGTCCAAGGGTAATATATTTATCCATTTTCTAGCAATAACACTATATTTTTTTTAGTCAGGTAAGTTTAAATAAAAGATTTTAAAATATATTTTTTTACAAAAAAAATTGGTTAATCAAAAAAAAATTTCTGTTAATTTTAACTCCTTTTTTTAATCATCATACTTTAAAATAGTTTTCCATCGTCTTCAAATTAATTCCTATCAAATAGGTTGTCAAGTACAATAGATGGCAACAGAAAAATCGACCAACTGCGCACAACGTCATATGTGTCAAATGAAAAAAGAAAGACGACATGTCCTCTAATTAGTTGGTATTATTTCCAAGATTCGGTGGAGGTAAATGTCACCTTTGTAGGATTACGTAAAAAATATTTACAACTCAAAATCAGATAGAGTATTTTTACTTCTTTTGGTGGCTTAATTTTTTCACTGTATATCTATGTAAACTAAATAGTCTGAGGGAGGGGGGGGGGCGTCCAGGCCCCAGCCCTCTAATTAGAATTAAAGTAAATATTTCTAGGGTTATTAAAGGTTTACTGTTCAATTTCTAAAGCCAGTTAATTTTTTAAAAAATTTAGACTTCTAACTTTTTGAAACACTCATACTTTTCTACGAATTTTACAAAAATTCATTTGGATTACCTTGTTTTAAAAGTGACGAAGTTTTGGTGGGTTAAACAATGACTGAAGTATGCACATTATATCATCATACTGTCATACACAACAACAACAAAAAACAATAATAAAAATACAAAAATATTTTTAACTATTTATTAAAATTGTTTTAAATTTCGTATCATGTGATGACCTTGTTTGTTTACTAAAACATTTAGATGCCTTATTCTTTGGAATTTTACAAAAAGGTTGATAATGGATATCTTGGTTCTTTTACAGTTATTGATGGGATTGCAGAGGATAAGAGCAATTTCCTTGCAGGGGATATTTCTGGAAGTTTCGAACAAGTTCTCAAATTTGGCTTAAAATTAGACTTAGCAAAATGAAGAGTACACACTCGGCTATCCCCGATTTCATTAGTGTCGTCAATTTTCAAAGAATTCAGCCACAATTCCTGCTTCTTTTTGTTCTATGGACATTTAAATCTGGATGTCCTAGGGGGTGGACGGCATCCAGGCACAAAACAAATTCTTCGCTTGTCCCCTAAATGAAAAAATATAATTAATGAAGACCAAAAATACTATTTAATTCATAATAATGTAATGTTGACTTAGTATATGTTCAAAGTATACCTTTAAAGTACCCCCCCCCCCTTGATGGATTTAAAATAAATAAAAAGAAAATATGTCGTTTTTTATCAAAACAAATCACAGAGACATCCATATTGCGAAATTTAAATATAATATAAATGTTATCTCACAAAACACTTTGCAACAGATAACTTACATAAAATGTACGAAAATTTGTGAATTTTTAGTTATTATGAACAAATGAATATATGTAAAAAATCAAAATTTGAAAAATCTGGGAAATCAATTTTTCGGCTCATGCTCGATAATTAGAGAAGTGATTGTAATATAAAAAGAATGCCTGGAAATAACTGAAATATCGAGATTTCTAATGATTTAATCAAAATTGTTGCCTCAGTACCCAATACCCATACTCCAAATTTTTGTTTGGGACACCCTGTTTATAATGTATATCTACATAGACTTTCCAATAATTTCATAATTAAAGCACCTCTGAAATTTTTTATATTTTTCGTACGTGTTCCCAAAAATAGTAAAAAAAGACATTTGAAAAAAAAATTAAATATCCTTAGAAGACGACATTTCATTAGAAAATTACCGTTTCTTGTTGCCTGTATTTCCCCTGGATCTGGGGGTTTATCCACGATTAGACCTTTCCAGAGCACTTCTCCAAAGATATCATTAAACATTTCTGAAATATGTTTTAACGTTATACTTCCGAATTACAATGTTAAAGGGTTATGTACAATATCAGTTTCAACCCTGTTATTTAGTCTATAGAACGTTAAATGAAAAAGTGTAAAAACAGAAATAAAGAACACATAAAATTGCACTAATTTCACTAAAAGATAAGCACTTTAGTCTAAAAATATCACTATTATTTATAGTTTTGTCAGACAGAAAATTTGAGTTGACACTTATGACGTTTAAACAGCTGTACTGAAAGTGTACGCATTCTGTGTTGCCGACTATTGTACTTGACAACCTATTTGATTCCTATTATAACTTCTTGCTTTGCAGGAAGAACCTGTATATAGAGAGAATGTAGATACTCTGCAATCTTCATCCTATCCTCCACATCCTTCAGCCTACCCACCCCATTCTCCTACCTACCCACCAAGTCCTCCTGCCTACCCACCACATCCTCCTACCTACCCACCCCATCCTCCTACCTACCCTTCCTATTCACATTCTCCTAGCTACCCTGTTCAGAACAAACCAATTTATCCTTCCTATGCAGATCACCACCGTACAGGGTATTCATATAACAAACAATCCGAACATGTTTATCATCCAACCCATCCTCAACCCGTCCTACCTCCTCCTCCTTCCTCACTCCATACTCCAGGTCCAGGTGAAGATATAGGAGGGAATACTCAGGGGTTTACAAACATCTTTGCAACAGTTCCTAGAGGCAAGAATATTAAACAACTATTTCATCAAACCATAAACGTGATTATACTTTTTTTGTATTACATTGGCCCTGAACACGTTTATCTATATATAAATTTGGCTTGTCTGTCTGTTTGTCTGTCTGTCTGTCTGGGTGTCTGTCTGTTTGTATCCAATAAACGTCAAAACGGCTGAACCGATCGGGCCCAAATTTTTTGTGGGACATCATTAAATTTTTGAAAATTTTGAAAATCCGCGAAATTTTTTGTGAAAATCCGCGACTTATTTTTGTTTTGTTTTCCGATGTACACAAAGAGAACATGTTCACAATTAATTTAGAAGATGGGCGCGAAGCGCCCACTATGGCTAGTAATACAAACTCCTGCCAGATTTCTTTCAAAACACGATTTTTATTTGAAGAACAAAAAATATTTTTATATTTTATATGTAACAAAAGGACTTCCAATTTTTCCAGATCAACTTGGTTCCGTAAGAGTCTGTCCTAAAGCTGTTAAGGATGATTCACTATTAGTAAAAGCTTAAGGAAATCGAATGCATAATCTTACCTAACCGATTTTCTCTCTGTAAAGCATTTCTCTCTGTAAACCAATTCGGTTAAGAAAGGTTCTCCCTTAATTATTTAATATATTTAGGCTTGAAATAGTAACCACCTTAAGGAGAGGGGGGGGGGGGTCATTATGCTTATTCATCCAATGGCAAGTTTTAATTGAAAACTTTTTTTAGTCCATAAACATAACACGACAGCATTTACATTTATTTTAAATAGGCATTTGGGAAATTTCCCAGATACCCAGGCATTTGGGAAATTTCCCAAATTCCTACAGGTATTTGACAATGTTTTTTTAAGATTTTGGAAATTTCTCAAATGACTGGATATTTGGGGAGTCTCCCAAAAACCTAGGCATTTGGGAAATTCTCCAAATGTCGGTGTATTTGGGAAATTCCTCAAATGTCTGGGTATTTGTGAAATTCCCCAAATGCCTGGGTATCTTGGAAATTTTCAGTCATTTGAGAACTTTCCAAAATCTTAAAAATATACCACCCTCAAATATCTGTAGGTATTTGGAAAATTTCCCAGATACCCAGGCACTTGGGAAATTTCCCAGATACTCATGCATTTGGGAAATTTCCCATGTTACCCAGGCACTAGAGAAATTTCCCAAATATCCAGTCATTTGAGAAATTTCCAAAATCTTAAAAATATACCACCCTCAAATATCTGTAGGTATTTGGGAAATTTCCCAGATACCCAGGCATTTGGGAAATCTCCCAAATGCCTAGGTTTTTAGAAAATTTCCCAAATCCATGGGTTTTTGGGAAATTCCTATTTTTTACATTTTTGATAATTGCTGTCACTCCATCTCCATAAATCAGGAATTGTTGAGATTTTTCGGGGTCGGTAATCAGTTAGACTTATGGGTGGTGACAACATATCTGGTTCTCATATTTCAATTATGCATACAAACTACCGACTATGTGCTATCCTATAGAACCACATTATTCTATGTGTTATCCTTTTGTTTCAGATATTATTGCAGAGTAAGAATCTATATAATAAAGCTCTTCGCTCATATATATATATATATAATTTTTTTTCTTCAAAAATCGAAATGTTTTTTTTAAAAGTTCGATTTTCAAAAAGCCCACAGGCAACGCCGGGCACGATATCTAGTTATGTATAAAACTTATAAAATATATCTCTTATTCTAAAGTCTATTGTTACATTTCTGATTTGTAGATGGGGAACTCATACATGGACTTCCAGCTCCTGAACCAGCAGCAGGACAGCATGGTAATCTCATTTTTATAACATAAAGAGACAGTAGGCGTAATTTAAAGTAACATTCCATTTATATAGGGTTGTGTCCGATACACAACGGTATAAGCTTTTTAACTTTCACTGAGCAAAATAGCAGGTGGCAGGAAAATATTCAACATTAAATGGCGATAAATTTTAACAAGATTATAAATAGATTCGGTCAAATATTAATTCAAAGGCAACTTGTCTTGAAAACAAAACAAAAATGTTTTCCTTTTGAATGACATTTTTATCTTTTCCCCTAAAAACTTGCTTTATTTACATTTATAACTATTAATAAAAAACAAAACTAAATATACGATATAAAGGTGATTTGAGTCAACCAATTGTTGATGGCGAGGCTTTTGGAGAGGATCTTGGTAAATCATGTTTTTTAATAGTTTAGTTTATATATTTTTTTCAAGTTGTCAGAAACTCAAATTTTCTTATTCTTATATATTTGAAACCTGATGGTGTAAAGCTTTAATATTTCAAACTTTAATTATTTGACGTTATACATTTCAAAATTTGAAATATCGAAGATCTATGACATTGGGTTGCAATGATATAGGAATTTGTAAAACAGTGTTTGTGACAAAAACTCAATTCCTTAAATAAGATGTAAATTCTTCTTGGATCTAATTTGAAACCCCTCTTCTCTTTGTTATAAATTTTTTTATCTTTCTCTTAATGGTTTTTTTGGGAAAAAAAATAAAAGAAAATGTTGATTTTGTAGAATATACTTTTTCCTGCTAAAAAGAAGAGATACTGATAAACAAGTGGACAGTATGTAATATTTTACAAAATAAGATATAAATATTGAATTGTCTCAACAAATAAATTGATGAGGAAAAAAGAAAAATTGCATTATTAAAACAACCCCATGGAAAGGCAGGCATGGTTTAAGTTTGAGACTAAAACTAATTCCACGGAAGTCATTTAAAAAAAATAAAAGATGTTTATTGGTCTCATTCTATTCTAAAATCTATACATTCAAAATAAACTTGCAACCCCNTGGCTAAAGGGACAGACCGGCTATGTAAGGTAGTTAAACTGAGTATGCAGTGTTGTGGACACATTATTTAGGATTCATTTGAGGCATATAAAACTTTTTATACATCTGTAAATCCTGAGTTTGAGCGCAAAGTCGACGTTTAAAACTGTACTTTTGGGTGGATATGTTTTCATAATTGTTTTTTTTAATTATGAAATAACGACGAAAAAAAATTTAAACAAAGGTTTACACCAAACTAAATAGTTGTTTAGGAGCAGGTTGAGAAAATAAAAATTAATCTTATCATCGAAAATAAGTAATCTTATTCAATTATTAGTTTCTAAAATCTCTGATTATTCACAAATATTTTCTTCAGACTTTCTGGAATTTTTATTGAAAAGACGACATTTGAAGAATTTGTAGAAATTTGCGAACAAATTCATAGAAAATAAGAAATTCAATAAAATGATGAAAACGAAATAATTGATTCTAGAATTGATTTTTTGACAAATCTCTCGACAAATATGTTCCTAAACATCTAATTAGTTTACTGTATAATTTCTACTTTTTTCATTGTCGTTTTTAATAATTTAAATAAAACGATCCTGAAATTCATGATTTTGAACGTCGACTTTGTACTCAAACTCAGTAATTATACATTGTTGAAACTTTTATATGTCTGTCCCTTTAAAAGATGTTAAAAATATGGTTATTATCATAATGTTACAAAGAAGAAAAGTTAATGGAATATTTTAAAATGGAACTAAAGATGTTTTATTTCAGTTGGTGGATTTCATCATCATACTGGACAGTTTGGCACATTTGGATTCTATGCTAATTTTTTTGATACTTAAAATTTTATTTCAGTTTAAAAGTTTGTTGTATAAAATGTTTATTATATTTGAAGTAACATTATTTTAACCAGATATTATAAATTCACAGCAATAGTTTTTTAATATCAAGTTTTTGATTATAGAATTTATTGTGGCAACGAAAAAAAATGTCCACATTTTCCATTAAAATTAAAATCGAAATAATAAAAAACTTTAAAATCTTAAAATATTTTCTAATGTGAAGAAATCGTGAAATGTAATTTAGTCAAGACAGTCAAAAAACTACAATTGTGTACAAGGTTGTTTAAAATATAGAAATAAAAACTACAATTGTGTACAAGGTTGTTTAAAATATAGAAATAAAAACTACAATTGTGTACAAGGTTGTTTAAAATATAGAAATAAAAACTACAATTGTGTACAAGGTTGTTTAAAATATAGAAATAAAAAACTTAAAATCATTAGATTAAATTTTAATTACTAAGTGCTTATAAAATGAAATAATCCTAACAATTTGAAAAAAATTTCGGAAATATAAATATTTAAAGATTTTATTGGTTCAACTAACCAAATACAAAGTGAAATATTTGCTGAAATTTAATAAGATAATGATTATTAAATCCCCAAATTAATTACTAATCTGCAACAAATCATATTATGTTTTGTCCACTTCAGACTTGTGAGGATTTTTGGAATAAAGTGCAATCATAAAATATGTTTGAAGAATTGATCTTTTCTTTGGTAATAAGTCGCCAGTTTTCTTCTGCTACTGATATTCCAGGAATTTCTTTTAAGGTAACATTGTTGGTTCAACAGTTGTTGTTTCTGCTGTTCTTTCAATAAAAACTGGCTTAACTCCATTTATTTGTTGAGTGGTTGTTGTACTTTCAATAAAAAACTGGTTTTTCTCCTGTTGTTGTTGATGGCTCTATTGGTGTTGTTGTTTTTTCAATAAATATTGGCTTTTCCCCATTTACTTGTTCAGTAGTTGTTGTTCTTTCAATACAAGTGGGCTTTTCTCCTTTTGTTTCTTGATTGGTTGATGTTGATGGTTCTATTGTTGTTTTTGTTTTTTCAATAAGAGTTGGTTTTTCTCCTTTTGTTTCTTGATTGGTTGATGTTGATGGTTCCATTGTTGTTGTTTTTTCAATAAGAGTTGGTTTTTCTCCTATTATTTTAATAAGAGTTGGCTTTTCTCCTATTGTTTGTTGATTGGTTGGTGTTGATATTGTTGTTGTTAATTCAATAATGGTTGGCTTTTCTCCAGTTGTATACCCAAAGACAAATGTTAAAACATCCTTTAATGTTACTATGCTGTTCTCAAGGACATTAAACAAGACAGACAACTGAAATTTAATTAACTTAGTACATCCTTTCACTTCAGATCTATTACTTTCAACAGCTGCAACAGGATTCATTTCAATAACTTCCTCATAATTGGAAATCAATTGGTAAAATTTCGTGATTGCTTCCTTCCAGATATCTAATGAAATATTGGATGAACAAGCTGTTGACAACCACAAAATAGAATTCTCTAATGATCTCTGTAATGCAATCAATGCAGTGACTCTGTCTTTCAAATGCTCAATATCTGATTCTTTCATCAATTGTTGTAAGTATTGAAACCTTTCGATTGATAACTGAAATATTATCAGATCCAAGGTTGTTTTAAAACTAGTTAACATCTCCACCTGATTAATGCTCAAAACCTCATTTAAACTGAAAGTAATAAAACTGTCAAATATACGATCATCCAAGTTCGTTACATCCAGACTGAGGGAATTGATCAGAGACAACAGAGTATCCAGAAAAACTGTTGGAAGTACCGGAATGTTAGCAGTTTCAATATTTTCAAAATTGAATTCAAAAGCAGCATCTATGCAAATCATCACTGACTGTAGCTTCTTTAAAGATCTACTTATTCTTTCTGCTTTTTGTTGTATTTCCAAGACACTGGGAACACGAATATCTCCAAATGAAACATCTGTAATTTCTCCAAGTGTGTTATATTGTGTAAATGTTATTTGGAAAGAAGAAACTGTAATGTCAAACTGTGCAGCTAATGTTTGTTGAATCAAACCAAACTCAAAGCCACAAGCCATCTGATATTTCTTTATTCCAAAAACTATGGATTCAAAAATTAATCGAATTTTACCAGACACCGGTATTTTAATGTTCTGTCTTAGAACTATAATCTGATCTACAATGGGCTTAATTGTAATTTGAAACAGTTCTCCTTGGCTTAAAAGTGATGAATATTGGATAAGATAATTGAGGAGAGTCAAAGGACTTCCTGCTTCAGAATCTTCTTCATATTCTTCTATTGAAAGAATACTTTGAAGAGATGATAACACCAAATCCATACTAGTAAATGCAAATCTAAATTCTTTCCATTGATATATTCGGAATTCTAGTGAATTAAGTTCTATTGTGGATCCATTGGTGTAATCAACTTGAGCAGCTGGTTCAAACTCTCCCTCTTTATTGATAAAATCAATTCCTAAGTCATTTGCTGTAACTGTTTTACCAGTAATTAATGATAAACGCTGTTGTATTCTAGTAATTTCCTGTGTAAATGTAACACTGAATGAATATAATATGCCCACAATGGATTCCAATACCTTTCTTTGTCCTTTTGTTAATACTTCTTGCAAGCCATTACTGCATTTGACTATATCTTGCGCAACAGTTCCCACTTCTTCTACATCTAATACTGTTGATGANAGGAATGATATTCTGTCAGTTAAGAAGAGCTCCAAGTTAAATGGTGAAAGTAGCTCCAGGTTCAAATCAGGTTTTGGTATTTTGAGAGCTATACTCCCATCAATTGAAATTATATAGTACTCTAAAGATTCTACATTGACTTGGTTTCCAGTTAACAAGTAAATTTTGTTCTGAATATCTGATATCTGAAATAGGATATTTAGAACAACTGATTTTAAGAGAACTTTGATCTGGAGTAAGGTTTTAATTTCCACTGTTGACGGCATTTTCATGTTGATTAACAGCTTTACCAATGATAAAGAGAGCTTCTGTATTACTAATTCATAATAGAATTCAGAAACTTGAAGGTCAATAGTAGCTAAAAGTCCATTTAGTAGTTCGACAACAGATGCAGGCTCCTCAAATTTATCTATAGACTGAGATGAGATTGAAAGCTCTATTGCACTTATCAAAGTATTAATAGCATTCATATTTGATAGCAGTCCTGTTAGAACCTCAATAAGTAACTCTTCAGATGAATCTTTTATAAGATCAATTGTATTGCCAGTAAGTGAAGTTGTTTGCTCAAACTTTGACACTTCAGTGTTTCCTAAGCAGTAGATCGTCTATTGTTGAATTTTGTTAAAAATTTTCTATTATTATTCATATTCAAAACAATTTTTAATACTGCTGTCTGTCTGTTGAATAAGATTTTAGAAGCCTCATAAATTGAAAATTAAAAAGGATTTTTGACTAAATTAAAAAAAAATTATTACCTGATGTGGAAGATTTTGTTGGCACAGTTGATTCTGCAGCAACAGTCGATTTTTCAGTTACAGAAGGTTCTGTTAAATCACCAGGAACATCTTTGGACACTGTAACAGAAGATGTTTTTTCCGTATCAAATACTGTTCCAGTGTTAAAATCTTCAGTGGGAGTAGAGGCAGTATTAGACTCTGTTTCAGCCACAGTAATAGCAGAAGACTGGGTTCTGGCATTAGTCATATTATCAGTATTGGACTCTGTCCTTGCATTAGACACAGTATCAGGTGTAGACTCTGTTCTAGCATTAGACACAGTGTCAGGTGTAGACTCAGTTCTAGCATTAGTCTTAGTATCAGCAGTAGACTCTGTCCTTGCATTAGACACAGTATCAGGGGTAGACTCTGTCCCAGTATTAGACACAGTATCAGGTGTAGACTCTGTTCTAGTATTAGACACAGTATCATGTGTAGACTCTGTCCCAGCATTAGACACACTGTTAGGTGTAGACTCTGTTTTAGTATTAGACACAGTATCAGGTGTAGACTCTGTTATAGCATTAGTCACAGTATCAGGTGTAGACTCTGTTTTAGTATGAGACACAGTATCAGGTATAGTCTCTGTCCTTGCATTAGACACAGTATCAGGTGTAGACTCAGTTATAGCATTAGACACAGTATTAGGTGTAGACTCTGTTATAGCATTAGTCACAGTATCAGGTGTAGACTCTGCTATAGTATGAGACACAGTATCAGGGGTAGTCTCTGTCCTTGCATTAGACACAGTATTAGGTGTTGACTCTGTCCCAGTATTAGACACAGTATCAGATGTTGACTCTGTTCTAGTATTAAACACAGTATCAGGTGTAGACTCTGTTACAGCATGAGACACAGTATCAGGTGTAGACTCTATTATAGTATGAGACACAGTATCAGGTATAGTTTCTGTCCTTGCATTAGACACAGTATTAGGTGTAGACTCTGTCCCAGTATTAGACAGAGTATCAGGTGTAGAATCTGTTCTAGTATTAGACACAGTATCAGGTGTAGACTCTGTTACAGCATGAGACACAGTATCAGGTGTAGACTCTGTTATTGTATGAGACACAGTATCAGGTATAGTCTCTGTCCTTGCATTAGACACAGTATTAGGGGTAGACTCTGTTACAGCATTAGACACAGTATTAGGTGTAGACTCTGTTACAGCTATAGACACAGTATCAGGTGTAGACTCTGTCCCAGCATTAGACACAATATTAGGTGTAGACTCTGTTTTAGTATTAGACACAGTATCAGGTGTAGACTCTGTTAGAGTATGAGACACAGTATCAGATATAGTCTCTGTTATAGCATTAGTCACAGTATCAGGTGTAGACTCTGTTTTAGTATGAGACACATTATCAGGTATAGTCTCTGTCCTTGCATTAGACACAGTATCAGGTGTAGACTCTGTTATAGCATGAGACACAGTATCAAGTATAGTCTCTGTTATAGCATTAGTCACAGTATCAGGTGTAGTCTCTGACCTTGCATTAGACACAGTATCAGGTGTAGACTCTGTTATAGCATTAGACACAGTATCAGGTGTAGACTCTGTTCTAGTATTAGTCACAGTATCAGGTGTAGACTCTGTTATAGCATTAGTCACAGAATCAGGTGTAGACTCTGTTATAGTATTAGACACAGTATCAGGTATAGTCTCTGTCCTTGCATTAGACACAGTATTAAGCGTAGACTCTGTTATAGCATTAGACAAAGTATCAGGTGTAGATTCTGTCCCAGCATTAGACACAGTATCAGGTGTAGACTCTGTTCTAGTATTAGACACAGTATCAGGTGTAGACTCTGTTACAGCATCACAGTATCAGGTGTAGACTCTGTTATAGTATGAGACACAGTATCAGGTATAGTCTCTGTCCTTGCATTAGACACAGTATTAGGTGTAGACTCTGTTACAGCATTAGACACAGTATCAGGGGTAGACTCTGTTACTAGTATTAGACACAGTATCAGGTGTAGACTCTGTCCCAGCATTAGACACAATATTAGGTGTAGACTCTGTTTTAGTATTAGACACAGTATCAGGTGTAGACTCTGTTATAGCATTAGCCACAGTATCAGGTGTAGACTCTGTCCTTGCATTAGACACAGTATTAGGTGTAGACTCTGTTACAGCATTAGACACAGTATCAGGGGTAGACTCTGTTATAGTATTAGACACAGTATCAGGGGTAGACTCTGTCCCAGCTTTAGAAACAATATTAGGTGTAGACTCTGTTTTAGTATTAGACACAGTATCAGGTGTAGACTCTGTTATAGCATTAGCCACAGTATCAGGTGTAGACTCTGTCCCTGCATTAGACACAGTATCAGGTGTAGACTCTGTTCCAGCAATAGACACAGTATCAGGCGTTGACTCGGTTATAGCATTAGACACAGTATCAGGTATAGTCTCTGACCTTGCATTAGACACAGTATTAGGTGTAGACTCTGTCCCAGCATTAGACACAGTATCAGGTGTTGACTCTGTTATAGCATTAGTCACAGTATTAGGTGTAGACTCTGATATAGTATGAGACACAGTATCAGGTATAGTCTCTGTTTTAGCATTAGTCACAGTATCAGCTGTAGTCTCTGTCCTTGCATTAGACACAGTATCAGGTGTAGACTCTGTTATAGCATTAGACACAGTATCAGGTGTAGACTCTGTCCTAGTATTAGTCACAGTATCAGGTGTAGACTCTGTTTTAGTATGAGACACATTATCAGGTGTAGACTCTGTCCTTGCATTAGACACAGTATCAGGTGTAGACTCTGTCCCAGCATTAGACACAATATTAGGTGTAGACTCTGTTTTAGTATTAGACACAGTATCAGGTGTAGACTTTGTTATAGCATTAGTCACAGTATCAGGTGTAGACTCTGTTATAGCATGAGACACAGTATCAGGTATAGTCACTGTTATAGCATTAGTCACAGTATCAGGTGTAGTCTCTGTCCTTGCATTAGACACAGTATCAGGTGTAGACTCTGTTATAGCATTAGACACAGTATCAGGTATAGTCTCTGTCCTTGCATTAGACACAGTATTAAGCGTAGACTCTGTTATAGCATTAGACACAGTATCAGGTGTAGATTCTGTCACAGCATTAGACACAGTATTAGGTGTAGACTCTGTTATGGCAGTAGACACAGCATCAGGTGTAGATTCTGTTCTAGCATTTGACACAGTATAAGAAGTAGACGTGGTTCTGGCACTGGACTCTTCTGTAAAAAAGTTGGAATCTCTAACAGCATACAGTGGATTAAAAAAGGCATAAAGTGACATCGAATTTGTTAGTCCTTGTAAGAAAATGTGTACCCAGTCGGCAGCTTAGTTTGCAAAAGTGCTGTTCAGGAAACATTACAGATTGTAGGGAAAAACTACAAATTTCTGTAAATGCAACATTAAGGGGATCACACTTTGAACTTTTTACGCTAAATACCGCCAAAAATACCTGACCATTCCAAAAATTTTGCCTGACAAATTTTTCTTTAAAAACCATTTTTTTTGGTGTTTTAAAACTAAAATAATTTTTAAAGAAAATCTACAAAATTTTAAATTTCACTCTATCGTTTTTTCAATATGTGAAGCTTACATA